>NC_057745.1:29193328-29221257 GCF_004010195.1 Chiloscyllium plagiosum | reverse complement strand
AGAGAGTGAGAGAGTGAGAGAGTGAGAGAGCGAGAGAGTGAGAGAGTGAGAGAGCGAGCGAGCGCGTACGTACGTACATGGTAAGGGCACCTATAGTGTGACATTAATCCAAGATCACGGTTGAGGCACTAAATTTGGCTATCAGCCGCTGCTTGGCAACTCTGCACTGTTGCGTATCCTGAAGTACGCCTCGGAGGTCATTCACCTAAAGATCCAAGGTTGAATTTCCTTGACCACTGAAGTGCTGCCCCACTGGGATGGAACATCTATGTCTAACTGAAATAATACTTATTGGAGGTCTCAAACCTAGATCCTTTCAGGAAATGTGTGCATAGTGGGAAAAAACCATCTTGAGGCAGACAACAGCTTTTAATATCTAATCAATCATGATTTTTATTTTACGTTCTCTTGTTATGATTTGAGATACTACACATTGCATATAAACAGCTTTCATCATCACTAGTTACACTGTGTGCCAACTTCCCACAAAAAATAATGCATTATCAGTCTTTAATCATCTATCTGGTGCCAGATGTGGCCTGATCACAGCATTCTCATATCAGTTTCAAATCCCTCTCAAAGGAAAAAATACAGGCTGATAGTTCAGTCAAGTGCTGATGAAATCCTACACAGTTGGAGGTGTCATCTTTTTTGGTGAGATTTCTGCCATCAAAGGATATGTATGGGAATTCTCCTGGAGTCATAGGCAATACTTATCCCTAAACTGAAGCCAAACAGATTATTTGGTGCTTTATCTCAACGCTGTTTGTGCAACTTTGCTGTAGTAAAAGCTGGCAGCCAACCCTCCCAGAATAAGCCGCCACTGGATTCGCTGTCAATCTATCAGCAGCTCTACAAACAATGCAGAGAATTTTGAACTGATCATTCTCTAATTCCATTCTGTAATTCACTGACCCTGGTCAGCCATAGTCTATTCATGAAGCGTGATGACTACCTTCCTGCATGACTGCTGGAAACACAGAGCGTGCGATGACAAAGAACATGACCAATGGACTGCGTATATGAGCTCTGTGCTCAAGAGCACTGCTACTGCCTGTCTTTTTCCTCAGTGCTGGACTATACGTCAACATTGAGAGAGACCGTGAGAACTAAGGAGCAGACAGGAAGTAAAGCGACATGTAATTGAGCAAAGGGCATTAGTGCACACTTTGGATTGCCCAAGTCTGAAAAATTCATTGCACCAGTAGCCAGTCAAGAAAGCTTTACGCATGGCTCAAAGTCAGTCCTGTGACTCAAGGGAGATCAATGTAACTGCCGGCTTTGCTGTTGATATTTTCAAACCAACCTGTTCAGAGATGTTATAACACACTGCTGGACCAGGTGGAACTTGAACCTTGCTTAGAGGTAGGGACATTAGAACTGCATCACAACAGCCCTTCCTGCTTTTCTGCTGTGCTAGTTAAACTATACCGATTAAAAAGCCCTAAAATGGTCACTTTTCTTCAGACTGCCTCATCTGCAAACCTGCTAATTCAATAACCTTTTATTGGTAGAGTCACAAGCATCTTGTTCAAAAAATGTTCAACTCAGTAACTTACTGGATGCTAGGAACCCATGATGAAATAGCAGGGTGAGTGTGGGAAGGTCCTACATTATCAGTCCTCCAGACTAATACCAGCAATATGTGGGGGCAGTGAATCAACCAAGTCAATCCAGATCAAAATCGACATTAAATGATCGTTAACGACAGTGGGGTCACCTATCTCTCAGAAGAGTGAACAGCACTTGAAGGGAATGCTCTCTGGTCAACTGAAGTTTGTGTAGAATTACCTCAGGCTGCAAGCTCCAGTCTGTTTGGGGAGACAGATAGTTCACATATATGCTTCCAAATTCCCAATGCTGGAGGCAAACATTTTCTCCATCATATTCCTCTTCAAACAACTAAACAGTCCATTTTTCTATATGGTCATACTCATAGTCATAGTCATACAATGCAGAAACAGACCCTTTTGTCCAACCAGTCCATGCCAACAGTGATCCCAAACTAGCCTACTCCCACCTGCCTCTGTTTGGCCTATATCACTTTAAATCTTTCCTATTCATTCACTTAACCAATTGTCTTTTAAATGTTATAACTGTACCTGCAGCCCCCACTTTCTCTGGCAGTTCATTCCACACACAAACCATGTCTGTCATTTCCTCATTTAACTATGACTATTCTGTCATCAACAGTCATGTTAGCAGCTCCACATTTTTACACTACACTTTTCATTAAGTCCTGAACATGCAGATCCACACTCCGATACCTGCAGCCATAACTCACGCCTGAGCATAAAACTTACTTCGTCCTGACTTTCCATCACCACAGATGCAATGAGCAGGAAATAAATAAAAACAAAACCAGGCTAACCCAGGAGTAGACAAGATAGTTTTCAAGTTCCAAATCTGGACTGAAGCTCCATTTATGTCGAGCACAAAATAGAACTGAAAACTCAACACTTGGCACAATAAGACTACATACTGAGAATTCTGATATGGCTCACTGCATTATTGCATCCACTGAATTTACTCGATAGAAAATTGTGGAGGGAAAACCTCTCTGCACCTGAGTTTTCTGTACATGTTCTTGTTACACAGAGCATCCAGAGTGCTAATGCTGAAAACATTATTATTCCATAAGGCATCAGGTTCTATAAATGAACAGCCATGCAGCTAACGTTCTAGAAAATGTTTTTTTTTAGAAAAGGAATATATAGAGGCAGCTTATTTGTTGTTAATATCAGATTTCTGCAGTCTACTTGGTAGTTTCAAATTTAGCCCAAACATGTCACCCAGTGCTATATATAAAAGCATTTAATCACATGCCAATATCATAATGTATTTTAGAAAACGCATTTTCTTTCCTCGACGTTGAATGAACCTACAGAAATCTACACCACTAAAAGATGTAGGTGCAAACTTTATAAATTACACCTTTTCAAATGATGGTTTTTCTTTGGTTGTTTTATTAGGCCTTTGGAAGACATACCATGTTAAAAGGTTTCAAATGGTCTGACATCAGGCATATCATAAACAGCTAGTATTTCACTAGGTTAAAAATCTCACAACACCAGGTTATAGTCATAACATAACCAGGTGTCGTGTGATTTTTAACTTTGTACACCCCAGTACAACACCAGAATCTCCAAATCAGTACTTTACTAGATTGCATCAAAAAAAACAAGTTACTTCATAGTATGAAATTTGGAAGCAATCTCTGAAGGTCATGCCCAAAATGTGTTTGTATTTTACTTTAGTCGATGGATTGAACACCGTGTTCAGCAATAAAATGCCACATTCTTTTGACGAACAAATCTGTATTCTTTCCAAAGTAGGCATGTTTATTTCATTATAAGTGAAATAGACCTAATGCAAAAGAGTGAAGTGTCTGTCATAAAGGTGAGAAACAAAGACAGAGAAGACCGAATGAAGGGAGAGAAGGAGAAAGAGGTTATGGATAAGAAGGGAAAAGAGTTGGTCAGGCAAAGTACTGCAAACAAGGACAAATGAAAGACAAGGAAGCAGCTGAAGGAAATAAAGAAAACTGATAATTTTGCACCTTTTCAGCAACAGATAAATAGCCCTCAGGCATTACGTTCAGCACTAAAAGATAACCTCTGTCCCCATTCTTTGGGCAACAGAAGGCAGATAGTTGCCAGTTACAGCTTGTCAAGACACGCTTGCTGCATGTATCATTTCAATCACTTACCTTGACCTATCATCCCTTAAAGGTTATTTAATCACTCCTGCTCTCAAGAACCAACAGGCTGTCCCCCTCTGAAATAGCTGAATGAAACTGTAGCTTTTTATCTTAAAGGTTGCAAATTGCCTCGAGAATGGGGAACCCATTTCAAAGTTTACACAGTGATAACACTAGTCCAAATAGTACATTTTCATACAAATCCAACATCAGTCCTATAGGCAACATATCAACATTCCATGTAAATGTTTAATTTTGAATTATTACTTTCAAACTAGCAATATGCACAGGTGATCACAAATCCAACTGGAGACTTAACTTCCATCTGTCTTATAATTTTCCATAACTTAACCGGGCTCTGCGCTCAGGAATTATCTCTAGTTTGAATCCAGCAAACACATTTACATGCTTATCATGAACAGAAGACACAGCACTTAAATGTCTGCTTTCAGTTCATTGACTGCATTGCTCTTAAATGGAGCTACCACTCTCCCTCATCTCTCCCTGACAATACTCACCTACCCCGTCGCTGCTCCATGTATCCAGTGTTTTATACAAAACTCCTGTATTCTGGTTCTCTGATAACATTCTCATAGGGAACCAATGTTGACAGAAAAATTGGCAAACATTTAAACTGCCATGTAAATGTCAGGACTTGCTCAGGATCCAGAGGTGTATCAGCAACTCAAAATTATAGCATTTGCCACGCCACACCTTTGAAGATTCTGACCATTACTATGATATTGACATTTGCAGCCAGATTTCAAAAGGTATAATACCATGTGAAACTCCGCATTGATAACGCGCAGGACGTTTCCTTGGTGCTGGAAACATATTCAAATGGCATAATACAAGTATAGCACATTTCTTCCATTCTTGTTAGAATCAGGAATGTTTACTGACATTTAACTAAAAGCAATGCCGATGATAATTTAGAAAATACTCTGCTTCATATAGAAAGCAGCACTGGAAACAAGATAAACAGTGTATTATTCTCCCACTGACCTTCAGCAGTGCCCCTTTAAAGAGCACAGGGACTGTTTAATTCAATATTCAAAGCAATGACAGATATTTTCCATGAAGCAACATCCTATGATCACTGAAAGGGTTTCCTTCTCCACAGCCATGTAAATGATAATAAATTCCTAGCTTTGCCAAAAGATCAGAAAAAAATCTATGGGAATGGCCTTTGAGAAAAAATTCAAGTGTGACATGTAACATTATCACACTCTGTTCTATTAGCCTAATGCATTTGGTATAGTATGATATGCCTGTACTGCATGCAGAACAAAACCAATTAATGTACCTGGATGCATATGACAATAATAAATCAAATCAAATATAAAACATGACATTTAGATTGTGATAGATCTGAATCTGGAAGCAACAATGTATATCGAGTCATTGTCTAAAGTCAATCAGAAAATACATTATTTTACAGATTAAAAACATTATAGATTGTAACAAATCACAGAACTGTTATGGTAAAGGAATGATGTAGAGGTGCTGGTGTTGGACTGAGGCGGACAAAGTTAAAAAAATCACACATCAGGTTTATTTTGAAGTACAAGATTTTACAGCGCTGCTCCTTCGTCAGGTAGTTGGTGAGGCAAAATCATTGGACACAGGATTTATAATAAAAGATCTAAGTTTTTTTAAATGTATCATCTGACCGCTTACTATAAATTCTGTGACGTATAATCTTACTCCACTAGCTACCTAACGAAGGAGCATCACTCTGAAAGCTTTACTTCCACATAAACCTGTTGGACTATAACCTGGTGTTGTGCAATTTTTAACATGGTAAAGGAAGTTATTGGGGCCATTATGACACTGAGCATTTTGACTTAGATGCAGTCTCTTGCCTTTTCCCTGCAGATCAGCACATTATTTCTGTCAAAAGCCATCTTAAATGCCTCAATTGAATCTGCATCCACCTGATTTCCAAACTTCTCTTCTCACCTCGTATTTGCATCTTCTGCAAAACACGAAAACTGTGCCACTTCAATTCTCGAACATTTTATTAGGGGGAACAGTTCCTCCTGATCTACTTAGTCCAGACCGCTCATGATACTGAGAATTTCAATCAGATCTCCTGTCAGTCTTCTCATCATTGAAGGTGTGCATTGTTAGAACTTTTTCTCCTTTCTCCCCAAGTATTCACATCCTTCCAAAAGTATGATGCCCTGAACTATATACAAAACTCTAGCTGAGCTCTAACTATTGACAAGTATAAAGCTTCAGCATTAAGACTCTACTGTTGTATTGTATACTCTTATTCATGAAATCTAGAATACTGTTAGCATTATTAATTGCTCTCTCTACCTGTCCTATTTATGCATAGATTATTCAGCTAAGAATGAAGTCTATTCCTTTAAGGGCACAAAGTCTGTGTTGCACAGAACCACCATTTAATTACAATTTGAAGAACTGTAGTAGCTGCAAAGTAGGGAAGATTTGAAGCAGATGTGTCGGGTTGCATGGTCCATATGCATTGGGTTATTTAGAGTGCAGGCAGAGAGTCAATGGGTTTAGTAGACACAGACGTAGATGAGTTTGTCATAATTTCTCTAAACTGTCTTTACTTAAACTCATTCCTGGGGATGTGGGCACTGAAGACAGGGGCAACTGAAATTGGTGGTCAGTCACTTTCTTGAACTGCTGCAGTCTATGTGGGAAAACACTCCCACAGCCCTGAGAGAGAGTTCTAAAATTTTAATCCAGCAATGAGGAAGGAACAGCAATAACTTTCCAAGTTGGCATGTTGTGGAGGGGAACTTATTGCTGTTGTTACTACTAGGCATCTGCTGCCCTTGCCCTTCCTTCAGCGTTCCATCTTTATGACGTGCTATCAAGGAATCCCTGGTGAGTTGCAATGCATTATATAGATGGTACACACTTCTGTGACTAAGTGTGTCAGTGATGCAGGAGTGAACAATTTAAAAATTGGATTGGGTCTCAGGTCAAGCAAGGCACTCTGTCTTGGATGATGTCAAGTTGCTTTTTGCTGGAGTTGCACTCATTCAGACAAGCATGGATTATCTTAATCCGTATCATATAGATGGTGGACAGACTGTGGGGAGTCAGAAGACTCAGCACTTTATATAGAATATGCAGCCTCTGATCCATTCCTTTAGCATGGCTGGTTCAAATAAAGGGCTAGTCAATGATGACCTTCAGGAAATGTGATTGTAAGAGATTCTGTAATGGTAATGCCAATAGGAGACGTCAATAAGCAGTCAATGTTTACAGAATCATAGAATTCCTACAGCATGCCAAAGTCCACACCGACCATCTGAACTGTAACCCATCCAGACCCATTCCCCAACCATATTACTCTCCACTTACGCTTAACTAATGTACCTAACCTACACATACATTCCTGAAAGCTATGGACAATTTAGCATGGCCAATTCACCTAACCTGAACATCTTTAGACTGTGGGAGGAAACCAGAGCACCCAGAGGAAACTCACACAGACACAGGGAGATTTCACATGGACAGTCACCTGAGGATGGAATCAAACCTGGGTCCCTGGCGCTGTGAAGCAGTGGTGCTAACCACTGAGCCACTTTCATGGCACAAATTCTACATGCCGAATAACAGAATGCTGTCCAGGTCTTCTTCAGGATCTGAGGAGTTGTGAATTGTACTGAACACACTGCAATCAGCCAAGATCCTCATTTCTGAGCTGACAATCACAAGGTGAGTTTTCATTATTCTCTATTAAAAGGCAGGTAACTCCATGTTGTGGTCACCTCAGGGTTATAGATTAAGTGTGGAAATCCTGGAATATGAGAGAACTGGGACAGTGGGGTCTGAGAGTGTTGAAGACTGGGCTATCTCCTTTACAGCATTGTAGATGGGTCTGAACAAGAAAACAAAGCCTGGGCAAGTGAATTGAGGAATCTAAAACACCAGTAGAGTTAGCAGGATGTTCAACTGGAGAGAACAAATGGAAATTACGCAAACAGGAACAGGTCTTCACTGAATCAAGTGAAATGGTGGATTATAATGCAACAATGAAAAACATCAACAGGTTTATGAGCATAAGGCGGTGAACACTTCTAAAAACGCATGAGGTCTAGAACAGGATTAAGATGTAAGGCAACAAAGTTCAACTAAGCTTCAAGCATCAAAGGGCTTATACACAGAAGTGGGAATTTTATGAAACCCCACAAGAGCAGGAAATGTGGCCTCCAGGGTCAATTAATTAGTCAGGATGCAAATTTTGATTTCCCAATGGTGGCCAATATGCAGCGATAAAGTCAGCTGCAGGTCAAAAATTAGGTTTGCCCATGCCAGTTCATTCTCCGAAGATATTTGCATTCCATGAATACTCATTAACATGAAACAGGTTTCAAGAAAGTCAGAATGAAGTCAGTGGCACACAAGAATCTCATGACACCCAGCTCATAACCATTTCAACATTGTGTGTACCTGTCAGCTTTGCGCTCTGGATCCAAGTTCATGGTTTTACTTGTTGAACTCTATGGCATTAGGAAGGGGAGGAGTAGAATGACATGGGGGCACAGGACGGCCAAGGCTGAGTTATTGTTGAGGGGTTTGTAGACTGCTGTACAGGACATGGAATATTGGAAGGAGGATCCAGAGGAGGGAAGAAGCTGCGATTGGTTTAAGGCCTAATACCATGGGTGCAAGTGGTGAGAAAATGAGAGGCCAAAAGAATGGTTTCATCCTGTCAACATGGGTCTCCATTTCAGCTTGCTAGCAAAGAAAGTCCTGACATGGTTTTGAGTTCACCCAGAACACATCAACTACTTCACCAAGGACTGCTCTAAGACAACGTGCTTCACAATACATAGAAGCTTGGGTCAGCTGAGCCTACAATTTCAGACGTGTCTCACAGAGTTGAGTACAACCATGGAAAGTAACACGAACATTCAAGAAGAAAAAAGAACTCAAAAACACAATGTCTCTTCCATAATAAAGGAGATTTCTGCAACTCCATCACATACCCAACCATAAGTCATGCTAAGACATGCTCTGACTAAGCTAGTCTCAACAATTAACAAAAATGATGCAAATATAAAGAAAGTGAAATCAATGGAACGTCAAGTATTTGTAAGTGAAATTTGAAACAACCACAACAAGTTCGTGCCATCAACTTTTACATTAACGGCAATAGAATTGGGCAGGAAAGTTGTGATGATGATGCAGAGCCTCTGTTTGACCTGGTGGTTCTTCAGTAGGCCACCTGTCAGCAATGTCAGCTAGTGGCAAGTTTCATCAAGGGGAAGATTCCCTAACTGCTAAATGGAATCGGTTTGTATGCATTCCACTGACACTTCAAATTTTAGCTTTAAACCGTTGAGGGACAAAACGAAGAGAAAGAAAGCAGAAGTGGCGCACAGCCCCAGTCCTAACATCAGGAATGACAGGTAGTTCAAAGTCCAGCCCAGAGGGTTTAGCAGACCTGAAAACGACTCACTTGGACAGAATTAGAAATAGGCCCAAACATTGTTTTAATCATTCACAGGATCTGAGTATATTAATTACAATTATATTCAAGAGTATAGATTGCAGTTTATTTTCCTTAAAGGATCTATTGATTAGATTAGATTAGATTAGATTAGATTACTTACAGTATGGAAACAGGCCCTTCGCCCCAACAAGTCCACACTGCCCCGCCGAAGCGCAACCCATCCATACCCATACATTTACATTTACCCCTTATCTGACACTACGGGCAATTTAGCATGGTCAATTCACCTGACCTGCACATCTTTGGACTGTGGGAGGAAACCGGAGCACCCGGAGGAAACCCACGCAGACACGGGGAGAACGTGCAAACTCCACACAGTCAGTCGCCTGAGGCGGGAATTGAACCCGGGTCTCTGGCGCTGTGAGGCAGCAGTGCTTAAATGATTTTTTGGGGAAGTGAAATTGCCTATAACAACAGTGGGTTGAAAGATTGCTAAACGGCTCCTGATCTAACAAACCTTGTTAGTGCATGCAATGGCTGAAAAACAAACTTAGAAAGCAGCAAAGAGAATCATCATTATTTTCTGGGCTTTTAAAGCTCCCATGAATTTTCTTAAAACACTGAAGAGTTTCCATGGGAGAACCAGTGACCTAACGACACAAAGGAGGATGATTAAATGTCATCTCCTCACATTCAATGAACATGACTTTGTTACTCATGCCACACCACCTCATCCCTCCCAATCCCCCACACTCCAGTCAACCAGTTTACAACACTCAAGACCCTTGCCCTCACACTCTAAAAAATCAAACTACTATCTACACGAAGGGTCACTTGGCCTGAAACGTTAACTCTGATTTTTCTTCGGAAATGTTGCCAGACCTGCTGAGCTTTTCCAGCAACTTACTTTTGTTCCCAAGGGCACTATGTCCCATAAGCTGACATCAAAGAACTATATTACCTGAAGTACTGTATTATCAATGCAGTGTTTAAGAAATTAAAGTTTTGTCCCTAAAAGCAATGAAAATTAATCTGTAGAAGAGGATAGGCAAGTGGGGAACAGTGTCCTGATGTTTTGAATAGCTATCCCATCTCCACTAGCTAGAAAGTTTCAAATGGGCGATTGTCACAGTTGTGAACCACCAGCCCCCAGAATTAGAGGAGTACTCAAAATGCTCAGGATTAGAGGGCAGTCATCATCAGGGAGTTAGCTTCCTCGGATGGAAAATGGACCAAGAGGAATAATTCATTACAATTTTTCATCAAATGCAAATTAGGGTAATTAAAGTCATCATTTCTGAAACTATATTTTGTTTTACTGGCTGTTCTTGAACTTTTTTTTATTTCACGGCTTTAGATTATTTTGTTATTCAAATTTCATGTAACTGTTTGCTTTGAACAAGGCAAATTCCATTAAACTTTTGCCTTAAATTTTGCCAATAAAATAACACAATTTCAATACTGTTCCTAAAACCTGGAGTTAAGAATTTCAGGATCCAAAAACAGTTTCGAGAGCTTTGACGGTTTTTGCAAGTGACTTGATAGGTCCTATTAGGAGTTAAGGTAATTCATTGGGTACTGCAAGGTATTAAGATGATAATTCCCTTCGATGCATCTTCCACTTCATTCTTTCAACAAAAGCAGAACAAGCAGCAAATCCTTAAGCGGATCATATAATCAAGAACATTTGAATAAGTCACATTGCATTTTCAATGCCAAGATGATGCAGAATAGGTTTAACTGCACTTATCATAATTATCTCAGGGACTTGCGTCAGAAATTAAAGGCTTCTTCAACTTTATTGATGGTGCAGACAATTATGGAAAATGACTAAACTGAAATGACTCACCCACTTGGCAAAACTCCCTGGATATTCTTGGATGAATAGCTTTGCAGGATCTATAAAATGGATTTTAATGAAGGAGCTTCAGACATCCTAATCAAATTATGTCTGTTACTTGTTATTCTTTAGAATGCAAGAAGTTGTTGCATTTGGTCCACTGAATGTTGATGTTGCAATGGAAATAAATATCTCAATCACCATATAAATTTGTTTTATGGCAATATTTAAAATATTTTCAAACTATTCTTGATAAACAACAGTTTTGAATGAATTCACTTAATTATATTTACATTCCAATGAGTAACATATATTCTTTCACAGGATGTGAAGCCAGCATTTGTTATTCATGACTAACTGCCCTTGTGAAGGTGATCATGAGCCTTTTGAACAGCTGCAGGCCATCTGCAATGCCCCAAACTTTCTTCTTAGCCAAGGCATCTCACTACTCTTTACCAACTTAACTCAGGTGAAGGTAAGAGATGATCCCAGAACAGGATCTTCTAAATTACTAGGGAAGTCATCCTCCTCCTTAGACAGTTCTGCAGAATCAAAGATGAATGGACTCCAACCCTGGTTCAATGGTTCTGAGATGTCTGATAAGATGGCCATATGCAGGGTCAGATAGGTGAGTTGCTGTGAGTTGTGTGTGCTCTCTCTGATGCTTTGATTTTGCCCTTCCCAATGAAGACTCTCAATGTGCTGAGAGCTTCCTGGAAGGTAGTTTCTCTGTTTGAGCAGTAAGTAGCCAGAATTGCCCATGACTCTGGGGGATGTTTGACTTCTTCAGTGATGCTTCGAGGACATGCCTAACAGCCATTTCATTACACAACCTTAGGTTCTAGAGATTTGCCTACCCTTTTAAGATAAAAGATATCTAGCATAACATACCACGTAGATGACTAAGATTTCTTTGTTGAAAATGTACACGTCATGCAAGATATGAAACACAAAATAGGACAAAGAGGTCTAATGGCTACAAGTTGTATAATCACTTAGTAGCAGAATTCCAGCAAATTAATTGACAATTTTAGAAACATCTAGATAAAAAATGAGTGCTAAATAGTTGGCAACTTATCTTTGACATTTGGTGCAATGGCCTTTAGTTATTTTAGGATCTCACAGGAAAGAATCAGGATGGGGAATAAAAATGTGTTGTCAAGGAAGAGGCAGAGTGCCAATGGCATCAGTTTTTAATTAAGGATGTTTTGCCGAAAGACTATCCAAGATGTGGTGATGTACTGGAACCACAAGGTCACTATGCTCAGCCCTCTTATTCAATTTTAGTCAGCTGATGGAGGACTCAAATATTTGACTTCTCAAATATAAAACAGGTATACTCCTAATTTGAGGTTTATTATGCAATTAACTTCAAAATATTGATAGCAAAATCACAAAAAGCCATTAAAAGGAAGTAACAAGTCCGCATTCAAGAGATGTCTAAAAGGTTAGCAGAGTAAAACAGAAGCCTCATTTAAATTCTTGGCTCAAATCTGGTCTGCTGTAAAATAATGGAACTTCTCATTACAAATGACAGTTTTTAAAAGGACAAAAATATTTAATAAAGAACATACACATACTTTACACCAATGCTAAGGTTGCAGGATACCCAGAAGTCAGATACCGATCTGAATTTAGAGGGAGCATAACTGTAGCCTCTAGAGGAGAGAATGGGTTTCACAGCATGAAGTATCATACACAGCATTATCAAGACCTCTGCTCATTTTGTAAATATATGCAGAACTTACTCAAATGTATCGAGTGTGTGCTCTCTCTTGATCATACTTTGCTAAGACATGAACACATATTCCGCGAGATCCAACACACTCAATTGTAACAATGCAATGAAAACAAAGTTAATTTGAGAACTGTGGTATCAGTATCGATGCATTAAATTGACCTATCTCTGCCAATACCAAATATCCTGGCAGGATATAACTTGCTGGCTTGTGAAACACAGACATAGGACATTAAAGGAAGGGTAAATCTACTTCTCATGGAAAAATACTGAATATTTATTGTTGGGTCTTATTTCTAAATCAAGTTCATTTTGGCATTAGGAAAAAACACAACGGAAGGAACACATATGTTTCCTGGATAATCTACTTATTAAACAACAGTTTATCAATTTATCAAACAATTTAATGATGCCATTTATCATTTTATTTCTGAAGAATGCACTCGACTTCCTCAGCATTTATCTTCTTTGGAGCTACATAATGCATGGCAACATTATTTATGGCAAACAGGAAACTGGCAATTATTTTCACTTTTGCTCTTCTCTCCTCAAAACAATGAATACTACTTCAATTACAGTTCACATATGCTGTTTGCCCCAGGGTACCTTGCCCAGGATTGAACTAAAGAACATCTTGGTTGACCTAGTTCAGCAATTCATTGCAAAGGTCACTCAGCCATCAGGGGGCCATAGGAGTTTTACTGGTCGTTATTTGCTGCAACCATAAATAATTGTTTTTAAAGTCACACCCGTAGGAGGTTTGCTGCTTTATTGAATTTAAGGACGAGTGATGGCAGTACAGTGGCATCCCTTGTGGCCTCCCGTTCCTTTGCCCATTCCTCCCATGGTCACAACTCCTCCTTTTTTTTTTATAAACAGTGCTATAGTCACCTCCTATCCCATTTGCAGAAATTCAAATTCCACGTTCTAATAGATTTCATAATGCTGTAAGAATACTGCAATCATTTACACCATGGTGTGCAGCTTATTTGAAGGATTATAATTGCCTCAAGATAGCTGAACTAAAATACTATAAAACCACCTATAGAGTCTTCGAGATGTACAGCTTGGAAACAGGCCCTTTGATCTAACCGGTCCATGCCGATCCCAACCCAATCTCGTCCCACCTGCCAGCACCCGGCCCATACCACTCCAAATCCTTCCTATTCATATACCCATCCAAATGCCTCCTAAATGTTGCAATTGTACCAGCCTCCACCACATCCTCTCGCAGCTCATTCCACACATGTACCACCCTCTGTGTGAAAAAGTTGTCCCATAGGTCGATTTTATATCTTTCCCCTCTCACCCTAAACCTATGCCCTCTAGTTCTGGACTCCCCGACCCCAGGGAAAAGACTTTGCCTATTTACCCTACCCATGCCCCTCATAATTTTGTAAATCTGTACAATGTCACCTCTCAGCCCCCAACACTCAGGGAAAGCAACCCCAGCCTGTTCAGCCTCTCCCTATAGCTCAAATCCTCTAACCCTGGCAACATTCTTACAGACATTAAATGTGTAGACTAATTCTGCGATACCCTGAAGCAAAGGAGGTCATCTCTGACAGATTAAGCTTCACATTATCTGATCAATAACTGGAGCATTAGGCAAAGCTATCACTAAGAAGTTGCCACCTCGTCTAGTGGACCATGCAGGAACCTTTAAAAAAATACTAAAGACTGGGTTTCAACGAGAGATGGGATGGGATAGTGCTAAGTTGATCACTTATTTAGTCATCAATACATATAATTTCACACTTGCGCAGCTGCAGACCTAAAGCAAAACTCAACTGCTGAAGGACTAAAAGCAGAACTCTACTGCTAAAGCAAAACAGTACATTAAAGTTTTAAAGCTGAAAATAAAAATTGCTGGAAAAACTCAGCAGGTCTGGCAGCATCCATGGAGAGAAATTAGAGTTAATATTTTGGGTCCAGTGAACCTTTTTCTCAAGTTTTATTTGATCAGCAACATACCACGAAATGCATGCACAATTCTCAGTGCCACCTAGTGGAGAATCTCACCTGGATCCTCAACACCAACTCCATAGCCAAGAAAGCCCAGCAGCGTCCCTACTTTCTGTGTAGGTGGAGGAAAGCCCACCTCCCATCGCTGCCTGGTTCAGGAATTGCACCGCCTTGGATTGTAAGACCCTCCAATGGATAGTGAGGACAGCTGAAAGGATCATCGGGGTCTCTCTTCCCTCCATTCCAGACATTTTCACCACACGCTGCATCCAAAAGGCTAAGAGCATTGTGGAAGACCCCACACACCCCTCACTCAGACACTTCTCCCTCCTGCCATCTGGCAGAAGATACCAGAGCATTCAGTCTCTCACAGCCAGGCTGTCCATCAGTTTAGTCCCCCAAGCCATTAGGCTCCTTAACGCAGTATGATTGGACGCTTCCCCATCTGGGATTCTTTGCACAACTTTGAATTGCTTCTAGAAAAATGTATATTATTTATCATTCTTTTATTACACTGTAACTTGCGTTTTGCACTTCTTATGCACTTTATGCTGCCCTGTGTACGTTTGTGCAGTTTGTGCTGTCCATGTAGCACCTCGGTCCTGGAGGAACGCTGTCTCGTTTTTACTGTAACAGTTGTATATGGTGGAAATGACAAATAAAAGCTATTTTATTCTCTATTCTCAGTAGCTACCAAACAGCAAGTGCAGACCCTATGTCAGATTCCTAATATGTAAGTATATCCATCAGTGACAATAAATTATGACACGGAATCATACAATACACAAGAGGCTCCTTGACCCATCAAATTAATACCATCCATTGTCATGGAAAAGCGTAAGCCATGTTTCAACCATCACTGTTACGGTTACAAACACTGAACTGAATAGCCATTAAAACATCTGACCACGTTTTAATCCACAAATTTCTCTGAACAAAGAATGACATGCTAAGGCATTATAGCTACACTTAGAAATACAAAGTTACATTTCCTAGCCTTAACAGGATATTAGTACCCTAGCTTAATTACACATTAAATGGTAGGTCACACATATCCTGCACAGCATCCAATTTGCTATGAGAACTGCCAGAATTGCAGTAAAGTAGTGCTGACAAAAGGTCATCAGTTCATGGCCATTAATACTTCTTTTTAAAATATTCTATAAGCTCTAACAGTTGCAGTTATCCACAGCGATTTTGGGAAAATTCTCAGCTGCAAGTTCTTTAGGATGGGTATGCAGCTGTTCCACTAGGTTTATGAAACACTTAAATGCAGAAGCCAAGGGCCATCCCTCCCTAACAACTGTAAACCTCTTAACCACTGCCTCTTGATGATCTTTTCACACAATAAATTTGCCCTTCTGATTAATCACAAAGACAAAGAATTTGACAAATCAAACAACTTTGCTGCTTATTCATATTATCCCTGAGATGTCCACTGTTCCCTATATTTAATGGGTATTTTACAATCATTTTATTTCAAATATCCACAAGTACGTGTTTTTAAAAAAAGTTACACAATCAATACTTAACCTTAGTGTAAATTCACAAAGTTAAAATTGCTTAAGTGCTAAATCAATACAGATACAAAAACTTAAATCAATATTAAAATAAAAATTATTTATCAGGAGAATTCTTACCAGCAGTAACAAATAAGTCTTTCTTAAGATCAACTCACATTAACAGTGGCAGTATATAGCCAGTCTCTTGTTAAAAGGACAAATTACACAATTAGTAGGCCACCTCAAATACTGCCAATGGCTAGAAAACACAGTCACTAATATTCTTGAACTAACCCTTCCTTCAGCAGTTAAAAATATACTTTCCATAACTTTGTATTTCCATTCATTACTGCAGCACAATAATCACTGTAGGTTATCGTCTCAAGAGTCTAAATGCTTTGATTAGCATAGTTATGGGGACTACACAGGCATTTTCATAAATGCTCTGGATACTGAAAGTATCGAGTCTTGTTTGCAACTTGGCTGACAATTTAAAAATAATGGTGATAAAAATGTTTTTGGAATTCTTTGGCTCAAATGGTTTGGAAGAACCTTGAATAAGTTGTCAAAATTACCTCATGAGCTATAAAATAGCTCAGTCAACACCTGGCAGCTCTGCTGTGCATGAAAGAGTTAGTCAAATATATATAAACAATCTGAAAACATGAATTTAGTCACCTCCAATTTTCATTCCTCTGCCTCCCAAAACAATTGTTCTAAAATTACCACAACATCTCAAATATAATTTGCAATTCTACTACACGTGTCTTTTTAGCCTTTAAAAAGATTCATTGTTTGGAAGGAAGCTGTGAAAGAATTCCTTCTCTGCCTCTCCTTTCATGCCACCTCAAACTCCGTTGAGCAGCCTATGCCCATCTCTCATGATTCCTTACATTGTGTATTCCCCCAATTATTCTCATGATCTTTCACAGCCCCTGTGTCAATTGAGTGCCGACTCAGCCTACTACTTGGTTCTTTGTCCGTCCCGCTCCATGCCTATGCATCTACGATCCAGGATGGGCATTAATCAGGAGGCATCACAACAGACCTAAGTGGGGCAATCTAATAGAGGCTTGTAATAACATGGGCTCCAATGAGAATCAAATAAGAAGTCAGGCAAGGCATTTCTTGACTTAGAGTGCAGCTTGCTGCTTTTGCAAACATAGTTCAAGGTATTGAGACAGGATTCATATCTAGTCAGCAGCAAGATGTTAACTAACTGGGATTGCTGCTTATTAACATCATCTTAAACTGCAAATCTCATTTCACTAATATGCAGCTTCCATTGTACCACCTGCTGTGAAGTATATATTGACAATTCCTGCTGTGACCTGGAAACTTCTACTCTTGAGTGCATCAGCAATTCGCGTTGCAATATTGCTGCATGTACACTTTGTGCACAGGGACAGGTACCCAACTCAGACTGGACCAGACTGCATCTCACAGCTTTCCTCGTTATTTCTTATCACTCACTCACTTCCTGATTACCTGACTGTTCACAGTATCCCACTTTATCTGCCTTTTTGCGCTTTACACCCTCCTACCTGACTAACATTCCTTTCTTTTGGCTTGCCTTTAGCACAACCACAAAGTCAGGTTGTTTGTCACAGCTGTCAACAGTCTTTGGTCAAGGGAGACAGCTTTCAGTCAGGTCGGCCCAGGCACAGCAAGTCAAGGGCCACCTCCAACATCTGTCCAAAGGCTTGGCAAAGGTCAATCACTCAAGGTGGTCGGTTCAGGCATTTCTCTTCAGAGGGGAGGGAGCCAAATGCCAGGCAGCCAACAACCGAGAGCTGTTTTAGCTCTTTCTGCCCTATTGTGGGCTGCTCTCTCCTGCAATGACAAAAATGAGTAATGTGAGATGAAAGTGGGCATCACAGCTGTTAGTGCTAGTGAGGAAGAAGTGGCGAGGTGGCCCTCGCAAAGGTGTAGGCAGAACAGACAGCATGCAGGGCTGGTGAGGGGAAAAACTGGGATGTGGGTGAGCGAGTGAGTGTTGGAGAAATTACATGTAATCATGGCAGTGGTAGAGTATGACTTGGTGGGATAATAGCAGAGATGGAGTGAGTATACGATAGCAGAGAGAAGACAGTTGCCCTTCTCCTGGCTGAACGGTGGTCGCTGATCTTCTTGTGGCACTGCAAGGCATTTGTCCAGGTGGCCGAGACTGCATTGATTCCAGTGGCAACCTTGGACTAGACTGGCAGGGTCTGGTGATATCGCACCCCATGCTGACCCTGGGTGAAGACGACACCCCTGCTCTGCACCATCTCATTCACCAGAAACTCCTTAACAAAGCAGATCACCAAGTAAAGGCAACAGTTAGGAACAATGCAGAACAGCTCCAAATTAGCAGTGCTTCTCCGAGCACATCAGCCCTACAAACATTTCTTTTTATTTGATAAATATACTTAGTTCATAAAAATCTTTATATGCATAGTCACTAAAGCAGTTCAATTCTGGACTGACTTTACATATGGGGAATCAAGCATCTCTTATTTATACAAGACAACATTTACATACATTTTAGGCATCAGGAGGGTCCAATAATTGAACAGACCTCCATTTATCTTTGGCAGGGAGACCTCAGTGCTCTCTCCCCACTGCACCTTGGCGGCTCGAAGCTTCAGTGCGCCCCTCGGCACGTAGTCCTGGACCTTGGAACTTGCCAGTCTGCAACACTCGGTCAAGGGGAACTCCTTGTTCTGGGGGACCAATAAGGCTCAGGCAAACCAAAGAGCATCTTTTATGGACTTGATGGTCCTCCAGGTGCAGTCGATGTTTGTCACGGTGTGTGTTCCAGGGAGCAGGCCATAGAGCACAGAATGTTGCATCACAGAGCTGCTCAGGACAAAACTTGATAAAAAACACTACATCTTTCTCCAGACTTCCTTTGCAAAGGCACATTCCAGAAAGGGATGTGTGACAGTCTCTACCACATGCCTCCACCCCACAGCTGATTCAAGGGCAGCATGTGGTGGCACAGACCTACTGGGCATACATGAAGGATCTCATAGGTAATGCCCTTCTCATCACCAGTCAAGCGGTGTCTTGGTAATGGTTGCAAAGTTCTGACGATGTGCCATTCTGCCAAATGACTTTGACAGTTTGCTCTGGGAACAACTCAATGGGATCACCCTTTCCTTTTCCCCGAGGGTCTTGAGAATGCTGTGTGCTGACCACTTCCTGATGGGCTTGTGGTCAAAGGTGTTTGCCTTTGCAAATTTTTGCACTGAGGACAGATGATTCAGAATGGTGCAACTAACTGGAGCGTTCTGCGGCACTGAGACTCAGCCAATTCTTTGCAACACCCAGGACAAGTAGAACCTCAGTACATAGTAACACCTTGGTGATTGCATAACAAGGGTCTACGCACAGCTTGATGCAGCCATGCACAAAGGTGGCCATCAGGGTGAAGGTGGCATTGGCACAATGTTCTTCCCCTTATCCAGAGTTCTGTATATGATGTCCCCGCAGACATGGCTCATCTTAAACCCCCAGATGAAGTGGGAGCGCGCTTGGGTGACTGCAGCAATGCAGGTTCAGGAATGGGCCAGATCTGTACCACCAGTGCCTCACACCTGGTGACCAAGTTATTACCCACAAAAAGGGTGCTGCCAAAAGCTCAGTTTCTCTTCACCTTGGCAATGCGCTTCTCCTGTGATTATTCACATGCCCCAGCCCCTCTGAACTACATTCCTAGCTCCTTCAGGTAATCTGTCCTGACGGTGAAGAGGATAAAGGATTGGTTAGCCTACTCCCAAAGAACATGGCCTCACTCTTGCCTCAATTTACCTTGGTTCCTGAGGCCAGTTCCAACTGGTCATAGATGCTCATGAGTTTGCGCACTGACAGCAGATCCAAGTAAAAAACAGTGACATAATTCATGTATAGGGAGGCTTTAACCTGTAAGCCTCTGCTGCCTGGAAGTCACCCCTCTCAGGCTCACCTCCTTCCTGATGGATTCAGCAAAAGGCTCTAAACAACAAACAAACAAGGCAGAAGAGTATGGGCTGCCCTGCCTGACTCCAGATCTGATCAGGAAACTTTCTGATTCCCACCCATTGATTGAGACTGCACTAACAATGTTGGTGTTAAGCAGTCAGATCCAATTGCAGATTCCCTCCCTAAAACCCATTTTGGACAGCTCATCCCTCATGTAGGTGTGCGATATCCTGTCAAAGGCCTTCTCCTGGTCCAGGCTGATGGGGCAGGTGCCCATCCTCTGTCCTGCACGTAGGTGAACATATGAGACACTCGAGGCTGTCAGTCAGAGATCACCCTACCTGCTACAGCACAGGTTTACTCAGGGAGAAATCACCGATCTCAGAGCAAACCTGACCCGGCTGGCAATGACCTTAGACAGGATTTTGTAATCTGCATTCAGCAGTGAAATTGGTCGCCAATTTCTGATTTCCTCCCTCTCCCCCTTCTGCTTGGAGAGGAGGGTGACAATACCTCTCCTCAGGGATTTGCACATGTTACCTGCCATAAGCATATTGTTGTACACCTCAAGCTGGTCCTGACCAATCACATCCCACAGAGTTGAATACAACTCTGCCAGTAAGCCTTCACTTCCTGGAGTTTTATTCTTTTCTAAGGACTCAAGGGCCATGGTCAGCTCATCCTGAGATGACAGCTGATCCAGCCTCTCCCACGTGTTATTGTCTAAGTCCTCCATAATGGAGGACAGGGATGACTGAGAGGCTGCGCTGTGGGCTGTGTGTCATAATCTGACATAAAAGGATATGCTGTTCCTCAGAACGTCAGACTGAGATGCTGTTACTGAGCCAATTTCTGTATTCAGGCTGCTGAACACAGCTTTCCGTGTACACCTTCTGGAGGAAGAAGTGGGAGAGCATCGCATTCTACATAATGGTGCGGAATCTGGACTAGAAGATTATCTTGGAGGCCTCTGAGGCAATGAGGAGAGATCTTTTTAACTTAATCCTCAGCAATCTACCTGTTGCAAATGCATCTGTCCATCACACCATCAATAGGAGTGACCACCACACAGTCCCTGCGGACATGAAACCCATTTCAATTGAGAATACAATTGAAATGGGTATTTTATGACATGAACATGTTAAATAGGGCATGGATCAAACCGATCTAGCAAATCAAAGCTGGAATCCATTAGGTTCTACAGGCTATCAGCAAACAGAGTGGGAGGAGAGAAGGCTGGACGAGAGATTAACAGGACTACAATAATATATAACATTATTAAAAAAATTATATAATAGTGACTAATTTTGGTAATTATAGTAATTAGATAAACCAACACAAATGGTGCTGCAATGAGTGAGGTAGTGTGTTTTTTTTTAAATTTGTTCAGGGAATGTGCTCATCACTGGCTGGATTGCCTTTATTGTATATCCCAAATTGCCCTTAAGGTGGTGGTGATGACCTGCCCTCTTGAACTGCTGCAATCGTTGTGATGTAGGGACACCCACAGTGCTGTTAGAGATGCAGTTCCAAGATTCTGACCCAGCGACAGTGAAGGAACAATGATACATTTCCAAGTCAGGGTGGTGTGTGCTTGGATCTTGCAGTTGGTGGGGTTCCTATGTATTTGCTGCCTGTGCCTTTCTCAGTGGAGATCACGGGTCTAATAGTTGCTGTCTGAAGAACCTTGCCGAGTCACTTTAGTTTATTTTGTAGATGGTAAACATTGCTGCCACTGTGTTGATGATCCAGAGAGTCAACGTTGGATGCGTTAAATGGAATGTCAATCAAGCAGGCTGCTGCTGTTTTAGATGGTGTCAAGCTTCTTGAGTGCTGTTGGAGCTGTACATTACTTTATGTCGTTGAGAGCATGGTGTTGGAAAAGGACAGGTCAAGCAGCATCCAAGGAGCAGGAGAATTAATGTTTCACGCAGAAACCCTTCATCAGGAATAAAGCTTGTGGGCTGGGGGTCTGAGAGATAAATAGTAGCTGAAACATCTGAAAGTGGATGATGGGACAATAAGAGGGACGAGGGTTAAAAGATATTTTTGCTCCTGAATCTGATGCCAGAGTGTGCAAATCAAACACCCACCTTCACTGGAATTTTAACAGTGGGTGCAGGGGTTACATGGCTCACCGAACCTGCGATCAATTGAATTCTTAAAGCATCTACGCAATCTCAATATTTGAGCACTGCAGGCCTCCCATCTCTGGCTGTATAGAACCACCAGCAGGAAGCACCCACAGCAAATGGTAAGGCCGAGTGAAATATGGATAGCGTTGTGCAGGTTGAGGAGGGGACCCTTAGTTCAGGCTCCATGTGCCCAAAGGGCCCCTCTACCTGGACACCAGTGAACCAACTCCCACCCCATTCCTCCCAAGTCACACCCGGTTAAACACAGGGCACAACTCCTGACAAACTTGGAACCTGCCTGTCAGACTGACCTGCACATGAAGGAACAGGGGTCCGTTAAAGGTGGGGACAGCCCGTATGCCCTACAATGGCCCCCACTCCAAAAGATTGGAGACCTGTCCCCTTGATTGACTGGCCATCCTAGCAACAGGAATTCCTCTCCAAAGGTAGAGGGATAATATCCTGAAGGGTTATTCCTGATGAAGGGTTTCTGCCTGAAACATTAATTCTCCTGCTCCTTGGATGCTGCTTGACCTGTCCTTTCCAATTAGTAGCGATGGTTATGAAATCACTGCACATGATTCACCTCTAACTTTTCAGCTGACAGGGTCAGGGCACCTGTTGTGTATAAAATCCCAAACTAAAAATTAATTGTCACAAAATAATTCAAGCCTGAGGTAACAATGCTCTACACCTGCTATAGTTAATTTTCAGTGTCAGAGAGGTTGATTGGCAGTCCGAAACACACAATGCCAAGATTTAGCTGACTGTGATGAACATAATGGATATTAACATGCAAATGCAGCAACTCATTTTTAAAAAAATCTGGTCCAAGGGACAATGGGATTTTTACAAAACTGAAAGGGGGAGTTGTGCAATTTTTGGATTCTCTGAAACAGTGTATTTATTTAACTACACATCTGTTCCATCCGAATTTCCAAGATCATTTTTCCATAAATAACCTTTTCAACAAAATCTGCTGCACTTGTGAATGCTGCCTAGTTGCAGACATTAAAATAAAATCACAAAAGTTATGGTTTCAAGCCTTCAGTTCAGTATTGGAGTCCACAACCTCAGCTGACACTTCAGTGCAATTTGGAAAGTCTACAAAATCATCATGCAGATATTTTTGGATGAAATGATCAAAGATGTCATGGCTTCCTGTTCATTAATTTTTTTTAAAAAAGGTGCCATGACAACACTTGAAGAGTGAATCTAATTTTGAAGATCTGATTAATTTCCCCCCTACAAACCCTTTCCAAAGGATCTCCAGATCTGAAACATTAGCTCCGATTTCTCTCCACAGATGCTGCCAGACCTGCCGAACTTTCCCAACAATTTCTGATTCCCAACAACCAAACCTAGATTCAGTTTTTAACCTAGTCAAATGTATGCATTATTTGTGTGGGATTGCTGTATATATTGACATTTCTACTAATATGTCAGGATAATGATATCTCTATAAGATAGTTTAAATGAATAAAGTTCTTAAAAAGCAACTTTAGAAATGTTAACTGAAATAACTGCACAGAGACTGGTATTCTGTCACCAAGTCACCCTTTACTTACTTGTGCACAGTACACGTCTGTGCTCAAGAGAAAGTGAGGACTGCAAATTGCTGGAGAGTCACAGCAGGTCAGGCAGCATCCGAGGAGCAAGACAGTCGACGTTTCAGGCATTTCATCAGGAAATTCCTAATGAAGGGCTTATACCTGAAACGTCAACTCTCCTGCTTCTCGGATGCTGCCTGACCTGCTGTGCTTTCCCAGCACCACTCTTTGGCACTGGCTGTGACCAGACAGCTCAGTCAGTCCACTCAACTGAGGAGATTCTAAACCTCCTGTCATTTACATTTTATGAAATGGTACAAAATACAGTTAGCAATAAACAATAAGCAGCAGTTCACAAAAATAAAAGCACGACCTACAGGGGAAGGAGCAGCAAGGCCAAACCCCAAAGTGCAAACAGGGAAATGAGAACCTCAGATCACACCTCAAGTCAAAGAAGAAACAGTAACAAACTCATACAAGACAGTCCAGTCAAACAAACAATAAACCAGTGCATTAGCACAAACACCCCTTTCAACCCAGCAAACTACCTGTCCCTCCAACCTTCCGGCCAGTCAAAGGCAGTCTGCCCCATGCCCCTTCCAGCTTGACTCCCTCCTACACACCAGCCGGCCTGTGGGCTGGCCAGACACACCTTCCAGCCACCTCTAGGACAGCCCATCCCACCCTTTCCTCATGACAACAGTGCTCAGCACGGCCCACCCACCCTCTGGCTCTTGGGGTGACAGCTTTGATGAAGACCGAGGAGCCTCCTGGCTCACATTAAGGCCTGCCAGAACCAGGGACACACAAGACAGTGCAGACTTGCAGCATGCCCTCAGGTGTTCAGGCTTTACAGAGGCCTAGTCCACCCACAGAGGGCCAGGCCTACCCACAGAGAAACAGCTCATCTGGCAAGGTGCAACTGACTCTCAGATGCTCAGTCCAAACATCAAAAAGTGAAAACACATGCAAAAAAGTGCAGACACTAAAAAAAGAGTGCAAGGGCTAAGCCTGCCACAAAATCAGCATATCCTTTTCTCAAAGTAAGGAAAACGTAACAGGCTGTAACCAGCCAGTGAAACAACAGTTCCCTAATGAAAACTTAAATCCATCGAAAACACATTGACTGTGTAAATCGATCAGTTCAGAAATCAGTCCTCAGTAAAAAAAAAGGAATACCAGTTAACAAACTGGCTACATAGTTCAGCCAGTTTAGGAATCAGGTTCCCTAAAACAAAACAGAAACTAACTACAGCTGTACACACTGGATGTGGGCAGCCAGGTTACAGTCAGCCCACTCAACTGAGGAGAGTCTAAATCTCCTGTTGTTATAGGTCAGCTAGGGTTTTCCTGATTGATTAGGCTTGTTAACCTGGACCAATAACCTCAGTCAACAAGATCAACCTGATTCCAACCACTCACTTATCTCAGTTGTATCATTAACCCTTGGTAAGGTGAATTGAGTTCACACACTATCACACTGAGTTTGCAGCCACAATTAATACAAGATTAAAGGTTTTGTTTTCAGGAGCAGATGCAACACATTACTCCAGTACCCTTGATGATCAGGTAAGTTGCTCTGTAAAAGTAAGGTTCACAGTTGACATTTAGGATTTTAAGATAAACCGGAAGCTTCTTAATCCTTCAAACTGAGTCCACATGCATTCCACTAATGCAAGAATTTTTCTGACATCGCGCATTTTTACAGCTCTGTCCAACCCAACAATTTACTCTTGCAGCACACAAAGGTATTTTAAATTTTACCCTAGACATTGGAATTTCAAGATCTCTTCTAAGCCATGTGTATACAAAGAATCCAGAGTCTGATGCAAGTCAAAGGACTAAACCTTGCAATGCCACCACAGAAAATACGATCCAAGGGTGGAGCTTTATGGAGGACTACATCAGTTGCATTTAGGCCAATTCAGCTCCTTCCAGGGGTCTCCAGCATCACAGATGTCAGTCTTCAGCTAATTCAATTCATTCTACATGATATCAACATGGAAAAGACACTCAAGGGTACAAAGGCAACAGGTCCCAATAATCCAGCAACATTACTGGAGAGATTGCAATTCTCCGAGCCAAGCTGTTCCAGTGTACCTACAACAGTGACATTAGGAGGACTCTGAAGTGCCCTCTGCTCGGTTATGGTTAATCAATAAATGATGCCTGAGCCAGCCACGCCCACATTCCATGAATGAATTAAAAAGAACTTCATTAAATTGGTCAAGGTGTGCGTGGACAACTCAGTCTTTTTCCCAGGGTTGGGGAATCGCGGACTAGAGAGCATCAATCGAAGGTTAGAGGGAAAGAATAAAAGGGAGCCTGAGGGGCAACGTTTTTACACCAAGGGTGGTACACATATGGAATGAGCTGCCAGGACCTCACCCATGGCTCAGGATGATGCAAAATATCAGCCAGCACCCCAGCAATTTCTTCTCTAGCCTCTTGCAGTGCTCTTGGATATCTCTGATCAGGACCAGGAGATTTGTTCACCTTCACACATGCTAATATATCCAACACCTCCTCTACTGTGATGTAGACTGTCCCCAAGATATGACCACAAACTTTCTCAAGTCTTCATGTTTTTCTCCATGGTAAACACAGAAGAAATATTCATTCAGGACTTCGCCCATCTCCTGCATTTCCACACCTACAATGTCCACTTTGATCCTTGAGGGGTCCTATTCTCTCTCTAGTTATTCTTTTTCCTTTAATATACTTAAAGAATCTCTTTGGATTCACCCAATTCTTCTCAATCAAGGTTCTCTCATGCCCCCTTTTCACCTACCCGATTTTCCTCTTCAGTAAGCTCCCAAGATATCTCCAGGATGCCCTTGATCCCTGCTGCCTGTACTGGAGCCATACCTCCCCTTTTTTGCTGGTCAAAGCCTCAAAATCTCGACATCGAGGTTTCCCTATTCCTGTCAACATGCCTTTCACACTCAGAGGAACATATAGACCTTGAATTCCAGCTAACACACTTTTAAAGGCCTCCCATTTGCTGGAGGTAACTTTGCCTGCAAACAGACTACTCCAATCAACCCTTGCAAGCTCCTGTCTTATTCCAACAAAATTTGCCTTGCTCTAATTTAGAACTTGAACCTGTGGACCAGTTTTGTCCCTCTCCATAACTATTTTAAAATTAATAGAACTATAGTCACTAGCCCCAAAGTGCTCCCCCACTGTACCCCACTCATTGAGATGAGGAAATATTTCTTCACTGAAAGAGTAGTGGACCTGTGGAATTCTCTACCTCAGAAGGTTGTGGAGACCAGGTCACTGAAAGTAGTCATGAGTGAGACTGTCTTTTTTTAGATATTAAAGGCACCAAGGGCATATGAGATTGTGGGAGTATGGCTTTCAGATAGAGGGTCAATCAAGATTGTACTGACTGGTGGAACAGGCTTGAAGGGCCGAAAAGCCTACTGTTGTTCCTGGTTTCCATGTTTCACTTTCAGCATCAGATTCCTTACTGTCACATTTCCTTATGTATAAAGAATTTAAGGGGAAGGTGGGGAAATAATGGAAATGTTAATTGATCAGTGAATGCAAATTAGGTATAAATCCCACCAGTTTATTTTCACTTTGTAACCCTAGAATTAAAAACATTACTCAGTAATTGCGACCATAACAACTCCCATTGATTGCTGTAAAAACCCTAATTCTGGACACACAGCAATTGTATTCACTCTTAACTACTCATTGAAATGGCCCAAGCAAACCACACAATTCAATTGCAGTTGGGGATCAACAAAAATGCTAGTTCAGCGAGCAATACTCACATACCATGAATGGAAATGTGTTGCTGGAAAAGCGCAGCAGGTCAGGCAGCATCTAGGGAACAGGAGAATCGACGTTTCGGGCATTAGCCCTTCTTCAGGAATGAGGAAAGTTGGTCCAGCAGGCTAAGATAAAAGATAGGGAGGAGGGACGTCGGAAATGTGATAGGTGGAAAGAGGTCAAGGTGAGGGTGATAGGTCAGACTGGGGTGGGGGCGGAGAGGGCGGGAAGAAGATTGCAGGTTAGGAAGGCGGTGCTGAATTTGATGGATTTGACTGAGACAGGCGGGGGGGAGGGGAAATGAGGAAACTGGTGAAACCCGAGT
>NC_057745.1:29096718-29192774 GCF_004010195.1 Chiloscyllium plagiosum | reverse complement strand
CGAAGGAGTTGGGAGAATGGGATGGCGTTTTTACAGGGGGCAGGATGGGAGGAGGTGTAGTCCAGTTAGCTGTGGGAGTCGGTCGGTTTGTAGTAGATGTCTGTGTTGATTCGGTCGCCTGAGATAGAAATAGAAAGGTTGAGGAAGGGGAGGGAGGAATCTGAGACTGTCCTGGTGAATTTGAGGTCGGGGTGGAAGGTGTTGGTGAAGTGGATGAACTGTTCAACCTCCTCGTGGGAGCACGAGGCGGCGCCGATACAGTCATCGATGTAGCGGAGGAAAAGGTGGGGGGTGGGGCCAGTGTAGTTGCGGAAGATGGATTGTTCCACATATCCTACGATTCCTGAAGAAGGGCTAATGCCCAAAACGTCGATTCTCCTGTTCCCTAGATGCTGCCTGACCTGCTGCGCTTTTCCAGCAACACATTTCCATCTCTGATCTCCAGCATCTGCCGACCTCACTTTCTCCTCACATACCATGAAACAAAGTTTAAAAAACAAACTATGTTTTTCTCGTGTTTAGTGGAATTTATACCACAGTCTTCCCATTGGTTGTGTGACATATGCATTTATTAACTGCCATCGTATAATAGACACATTTCTTGATCATTGATTCAAGACAACTCGAGGTCATCCAAAATAGCTTCTTTAAAATTTCAACCATCTTTTCTAAAGCATTGGTCTCAGGTATAAAATAAGGTTTCAGGATTTCTTAAAGTCATAATCCCATATTTGAACTGAAACAAAGTGGATTTTTGCCGGCATTTGCTGTTAAGTGGAAGTAGCAATCTCTCTTCAAACTCAAGTTTGAGGTCTTGAAATTTTGACACGCACCATCAACCTAGCTGCAATGTAATCACGACTCAAATGTCTCTCATTCGCACAATTTCCCAGATGAATCAGCAACATTTTTGTTTCTGCTACATTTCCATGTGTGTGAAGAATAGAGATTTCCAACACAGAATTGGTGAAGAGCAATCAAAATAGCTCAGAGATCAAGCACCCTCCTCTCCCCTCCACTTCCTTTCCTTTATCTCTGGATTCCAAAGCAATCAAGTTTTCCCTGGAAAAGAACAATCATGATTTTATACATCAAAATATTTTCTAAGGAATTTCAATATAAAGGAAACAAATTTAAATTGGTCTTTTAATACTGCTAATCTCTTACATTTATTAAGGTTTATAAAATCATGAAGGATATAGATAAGGTGAATAATAGTTTTTTTTCCCTAGGGTGGGGGGAGTTCAAAACTAGGGGGCATATTGTTAAGGTGAGAGGAAGATGATTTAGAAAGGACACGGGGCAATTCTTTTTAAAACAGAGAGTGATCTGTGTGTGAAATGAACTGCAGAGAAAGTAGTGGACATGGGTACAGCCTCAACACTGAAAAGATATTTGGATAAGTTCATGAACAGGAAAGGTTTGGAGGGACACAGGCCAAATGAAGCCAAATGGGATTAGCTTAGTTTGGGAACATGGTCAGTGTGTATTAGTTTCCATCCTGTATGACTCGATGACTCTTTCACAAGCAGCTCAAAATGACAGAGTGACAGAGGTGACAGAGAAAGGCAAGGAGAGAGAGGATGAAAAATTCAGGGAGAGAGCAAAGGAGAAAAAGCGAGAGAGTAGGGATCAGAGGGAGAGAAAGAGGTGGAGGAGCGAGAGAGATGTGTAGAGAATGTGAGAAGGCATTTGGGAAATGGAGGTGGCGGGGGATGAGAAACAAAGCGCACAATCTCTCTCTCACCTTGCTTTCCCCAACACATCGCTTCTTGCACATGCGTATTTTCACTCTGTCTTGAGGATGCTCTCTAGTGTCCTCCTCTCTCTCCATAGTGCCCTCCTTACTGTGTGCCATAGCTCTCTGCCTCCCTGTCATCGCCCTCAGTCTGTGCCCTTTCTTTCTCCTTCGCATGCCCTCCCCCCCGACCCATTTTGTCAATAGTTCCTCTATGTTTCTTAACCTCAGAACCTGTAAAAAACTGTTTTAAAATTAGTTAAGGTATCCGTTTTCATCACTTGTTCAGGCAAAGTGCTCCATATCCTGACAATGAGGCAAGAATTTCCTCATCTCCAAACATTTGGCAATAATTTGATATCTAGGAATTCTAGTTGTTAGGTTGATAGTGATAATTAGAACACAAAGAGTAAGATATTTGGCCCATCAAGTCTATGTGGGCACTGTCTGTGGTAAAAGTTCTTATTAATTTTAAAAACTCCACTGGGTAACCTTTGTTCCAAACAAAACAGTTCTAACTTTTCCAACATGTTCTCATAACCAAACACCTTCATCCATAACATCCTGGTAAACCGCATCTGTACTCTTCCTGAGGTCTTCACTTCTTTCCTGAAGTGTGCTGTTGTTTGCAATATTCCAGCTGAAGCCTACCTTGTGATTTATAAAGTTTGAACATCATTCTTTTGCTTTTATATTCGATGCTTCGACTTACCAGCACCTTTTGTTACATGTCACTGAGGTATTTCTATAAGCATCTTGCCATATTCCCCCTAATTTCATGAATACAACCTTTTTAGCAAACATCTCAGGTACTTCATTGAATGCCTTCCAAAACTCCACGTGTTGAAGTAATCAACCATCTCAGTAACCAAATAAGTCCATGAAGCCTTGAACAAACCCATGCTGGCTATTCTTGATTAATCCATTCCTTTCTGAAACAAAGTTTATTTCGGTCTTCTGAATAGTTTCTAACCATATTCCCACCTCCAACATTGGGCTGTATGGACAATATTTTCCTGCCTTATCTCTCTCCCTTTCTAATCTGCAGAGATATAATTTTAGTAAACATTAGTCCTCAAGCACCAATCCTGTGTTATATAAACACTGAAAAATAATGAGGAGAAAGTGAGGTCTGCAGATGCTGGAGATCAGAGATGGAAATGTGTTGCTGGAAAAGCTCAGCAGGTCAGGCAGCATCTAGGGAACAGGAGAATCGACGTTTCGGGCATCATTCCTGAAGAAGGGCTAATGCCCGAAACGTCGATTCTCCTGTTCCCTAGATGCTGCCTGACCTGCTGCGCTTTTCCAGCAGCACATTTCCATCACTGAAAAATAATGACCAAAGCTGAAAGAAGCAAAAGTAAAAACAAAATATAATGGGTATTCCATGGCACAAGTTAACTCACCAACTTTTGGTAACGATCATCTTTGAGTGCATCTTCTCTACCTATTATCCTGTCCATACTTTGCTTATTTTATTTTAGTTTAATCTTTCTATCATCAGCCCTGCTCATTCTCCTGACAAGTTTTCTTAACACAAACTTAACTGAAGTATCTCCCCTCATTCCCCATTCCTGTTTATTGTCTTAAATTCTTGTCCTCCTGCAAAATGACATGGAATTTTTAATTCCATTAGCATCATTTTGCTCCTTGTTCGATGGATTGAGACTGCAGGAGTCTTGGTTGCCCATAAACTTGATCTTTGTTAAACCTATAGTTATGCACGGGTCAAGGCTGCACATGGAATCAACTCTGTGCTGCCATGTGATTTTACATCACTATTGCTATGGACTGTATAATGACATATTTAACATTAACCCTTTACATTAGGTCTCCCCAAAAGCCCCACTCTATTGAATACATTGTTCACATTATCCTACATTGTACAAGTACACACTGTTGTCTACCTATGGCAGCTGTCGAGGTCAAGTTAATTATTTGTCTAAATCATTAATTCATGACAAAACCTGATTCCTAAACATGATCCAATTGTCATTTCATTTTGGTGCTCAGAAAGTGTCATGACCCACATCTGAGAGAATGATCGGGTGCAGTGAAGCCGGGAGAGGGGAAGTGTAGAAGAGTGACCGACAAAGGTTGAGGGGGGAGAGGGGGAGGGTCTTGGGGATTGAGTTGGGGCAACAGATCTGATACAGCAAGGATGATAGATCTGAGAAGTGTTACTTAAGAGTAGAGAACTCTTAAAAGAAGAGTTGCTGTCCAATCCACAGTTTGAGTTAAAAATACTTATTTTCCCTTCACTGTACTGCCAAAGCTACAGGCCCTGACAAAATTCCAGCAATAGGCCTAAAGACTTGTGCTCCAGAATGTGCCACTCTCTTACCCATGCTGCTCCAGTACAGTGGCATCGACCCAATAATGTGGAAATTTGTCCAGGTAGGTCCTGAACACAAAAAGCAGGACAAATCCCAACAGGCCAGTTATTGTGTCATCAGTCTACTCTTGAACATCAGTAAAGTGATGGAAGGGATCATCAACAGTGCTATCAAGCACTACCTTCTCAGTAATCAACTGTTTACTGATACTCAGTTTCGTTCTGCCCAGGGCTACTTATCGCTTGACCTCAATACAGCCTGCTTTACTTCAACATGCACAAAAGAGCTGAATTTCCCAGGTGAGGTGGGAGTAACTACTCTTGACACCCAAGGTTTCATTTGACTGAATGCAACATCAAGGAGCCCTAGCAAAACTATAATCAATGGGAATCAGGGGAAAGCTCCCTGCTAGTTGGAGTCACATCTGGCACAAAGGAAGATGGTTATGGTTTTTGAAGTTCAGTCACCACAGCTCCAGGACATCTCTGCAGGAGTTCCTCATGGGGGACTATCACCACCCCAGCCATTTTCAACTGCTTCATCAATCACCTTCTCTCCATCATAAGGTTAGATGTGGGAATGTTTGCCAATGATTGCACAATGTTCAGCACTTTTCACAATTCCACAGTTACTGAAACAGTCCATGCTCAAAGATCTGGACAATGTCCAGTCTTGGGTTGAAAAGTGGCAAAAATATACATGCCACATAAATGTAAGGCAATAACCATCTTCAACAAGAGAGAATCTAACCATCATTTTTGACATTCAATGGCATTAACAGCACTCAATCCCCCATTATCAGCAGCCTGGAGGTTATCTCTGACAAGAAACTGAACTGGATGAACCAACTAAACACTGTGACTTCAAGAGCATGTCAGAGACTCTGAATCATGCATTTCTTGAGTCTCCAAAACCTGTCCACCATCTACAAGGTACAAGCCAGAAGCATGGTGGAATACTTCCCGCTAATCTCGATGAGGGCAGCCCCAATAACATTAAAGAAGCTTGACACCAACCCAGGACAAAGCAGTATGCTTGATTGGCACCACATCCACAAACATCCATTCCCTCTATCACTGACACTCAATAGCAGCAGCATGCACTTTCTACAAGACGCACTGGAGAAATTCACCAAGAATCTTTCAACAACACCTTCCAAATCCATGACCACTTCCACCTGGAAGGACAACGGGAGCAGGTATATTGAAACACCACCTCTTGCAAGTTCCCCTTCAAACCATACACCATCCTGACTTGGAAATACATTATTGTTCAGTGTCACTGAGTCAAAATTCTGGAACTCCCTCCCTAATAGCATTGTGGGTCGCCCTACAACAAAGATTGTGGCAATTCAAGAAGGCAGCCCATCACCACCTTCTCTAGGAGTTCTAGGGACGGGCAATAAATGCTAGCTCAGTCTGAAATGCACACATCTGAGGAATGAGTTTTAGTTTTTAAATTACACTTTGCTCCTTACATTTATCAGAAACTTTTTTTCTTGCCTGTGTTTAAACTTTCATTTCTAACGTCACCCAGAGTGAATTAGTTTTGAATGCCATACTTTTTCCCCTCAAAGGGATTTATCTGGTTTGCACCTGAGGTTTCTCTTCTCCAAAGACCGCTGTTGATGCAAAACAAAGCAATGATGCAATCACTGTATCCAATTTTCCTTATAGCTCCTCTTAAATCATTGGAATTAGTTCTTCTTCACTCTAGCATTTTTAAACTTCAATACTTTTTGGTCTCTGTCCACAATTACTCTGAATGAAATTGTGTTGTAACCACTGTCAGCCAGACTGTTTTCTACCGTATCACACTTCATCTCAGAACCAGATGCAACAGTGCTTTGTTCCTTGTTACCCTGGAAACATACTGATCAAGAACTTCTGTACACAGCAACAATCTCCCTCTGATCCTCACCACTTTTTCTGCCACACTCCCTCCCCCAAAACCCAGTCTATATTTTGGTTATGATTTCCTTTGAACAAACAAAATGAGTGGAAGAAGATTCCTGCATTAACTCTAACTATCACTCCCATAATGCAAAATAATAAATCACGTCATTGTCACTATTCGGGATGGAAATTCACTTACAAGTTAACTTCACCTAAAATAACAACATTAAGCTCCCATATGTATGGGAGCTTAAGAGGTAACCTAATTTAGATGATTAAGACGATTACAGAATTTGATAGGGTAAATCCAAAGAACCTATTTCCAGTGGTGCAGAGTTCTGAACAAGGGGTAATGATCTTAAAGTTAGGTCTTTGAGTTGAACAGTAACATTAATTTTCATGTAATAGTTACTGGAAATTTTAAGCACTTTACCCAAAAGGTTATTGGGGTTAAGCGTCAATTAAAATATTCAAAATGGATTTAGATGTGTTCGGCAAGAGCACTAGGTGAGATGAACAGCAGCTGGTAAATAGAGCCAACAGATTGGTCAGCCATGATATAACTGAATAACAGAATAGGCTCAAAGAGCTGAATGGCCGACACATTAACACATAACGGGCACTAACTCTCAGCATTGCAGGGTCACACTGCCATTTTCTAAGCAAGTTTTACAGGGATGTTGCTGGGACTGGAGGGTTTGAGTTACAGGGAGAGACTAGGTAGGCTGCGGCTTTTCTCACTGGAGCATCAGAGGCTGAGGAGCAACCTTACAGGGTTTTATATCATCATGAGGGGCATGGATAGGCTGAATAGCCAAGGTCTTTTCTCCCTAGGGTGGGGGAGTCCAAAACTAGAGGACATAGGTTGGAGGTGAGAGTGGGAAAATCTAAAAAGGACCCGAGGGCAACTTTATCACACAGAGGGTGGTGAATCAGTGGAACAAGCTCCCAGAGAAAGTGGTGGAGGCTGGTACAACTACAACAATAAAAAGGCATTTGGATGGGTATATGAAGAGGAAGGGTTTAGAGGAATGTGGGCCAAATGCTGGAAAATGGGATTAGATCAGATTGGGGTGTTTGGTCAGCATGAATAAGTTGAACCAAAGGATCTGTTTCCATGCTTTATGACTCGGTCAGTTTTACTCTGCCACTTCACAGGGAGAGAGAAAACAAGGAATCGGAGTATCGAGGATTATCAGCTGACAAGCCAATTGCTGACAAGATTGTAATTTTCTGTTATTCTAAACAAAGTTGTTCTACTTAAAATATCTTGTGCACGAATGCTGAACATCAACTTCAGAATGATGACTTGCATTTCCTGATTGTAATTTGGTCATGTGCAAAATTCTTTGAAGAATAAAACCAAAAAAAATCAATTAATTATCATTCAGAAAAGGCTGTTTCTTTTTATACTGCTGACTTCAGTCTCAAGCTATAGTTCATTAAATCCTTGTAAATCTTATCTATGCTATCTGTAGTGCTTCAGTATTCTCTTATAAGAGTGAAATAATACTTCCTTTCTTCTCTGAACTCGATGACTTCTATTGTTGACATTTCTCGATGCAGGGAGCAATGTGTCTGTTAAGTAACATCACTGTTTTATTTCTCTTGTTCATCCACTTGCAACTGAGATAAGTATTGGCCAGGACAGAGAGAAATTCACTGCTCTTCAGACAGTACTACCACAACATCCTTTATACCTATCTAAACAAGCTGACTTGATTTTCATTCTTGTTGTGTTTCACTCTCCCTCTGAGTTCTGTGCACACTTAGCTCTCTGTTTTACTCACACACAGACACAAGATCTGGTGACAGAGATTTTAAACTCACTTCTGATGCAATATTCTACCACATAGCGCCATGACCTAGAATTTGCAGGAGTAACAGCAGTGAAATTGGCAACTCTGCTTTTATTACTCTTCTGAAATTGAACACAATTTCTGGAGTCTGCACATGCAGTTAAATGCAAGAATCCAAAATCTATTATGTACAGTATATATAGTGCACTGTACAAGTCATCAAACACTAGGATCAAATAGAAATCACACAGACTAAAACTTCCTCTTTCATGCTGTAATAGTGCTGTTAAAACTTATCAAAGTTACACCTAATTGTTTATACAAGAACTTTGAACATCATCAGTCATAACTACTGTAAAAAATAGCCTTGAAAAATTATGTATTGTATTTATATAAATAAAATATTTACATTTTGAACAATATTCAAATTTTCAATAATTCGTATTGAAGTTTGCCTACGGCATTTCAACTTCTCATGATCAACACCCAGTTGCCTATTCACTCATCCTTCACTTTTGAGGATGTGGCTCTGAAGATGGATGAGGGAGGTCTAGAAGATGTAGTGTACCTGGACTTTCAGAAAGCTTTTGATAAAGTCCCACATAGGAGGTTAGTGAGCAAAATTAGGGCACATGGTATTGGGGACAAAATACTAACTTGGATTAAAAGTTGGTTGGCTGATAGGAAACAAAGAGTAGTGATAAACGGCTCCATTTCGGAATGGCAGGCAGTGACCAGTGGGATACCGCAGGGACCGCAGCTTTTTACAATATATGTTAATGATATAGAAGATGGTATTCATAATAACATTAGCAAATTTGCTGATGATACTAAGCTGGGTGGCAGGGTGAAATGTGAGGAGGATGTTAGGAGATTACAGGGTGACCTGGACAGGTTAGGTGAGTGGCCAGATGCATGGCAGATGCAGTTTAATGTGGATAAATGTATGGTTATCCACTTTGGTGGCAAGAACAGGAAGGCAGATTACCCAAATTGATTCCATTTAGGTAGTAAAGGGGCAATACAAAGAGATCTGGGTGTTCTTGTACACCAGTCAATGAAGGTAAGCATGCAGGTACAGCAGGTAGTGAAGAAGGCTAATAGCATGCTGGCCTTCATAACAAGAGGGATTGAGTGTAGAAGCAAAGAAGTTCTTCTGCAGTTGTACAGGGCCCTGGTGAGACCACACCTGGAATATTGTGTGCAGTTCTGGTCTCCAAATTTGAGGAAAGACATTCTGGCTATTGAGGGAGTGCAGCGTAGGTTCACGAGATCAATTCCTGGAGTGGCGGGACTACCTTACGCTGAAAGACTGGAGCGACTGGGCTTGTATACCCTTGAGTTTAGAAGACTGAGAGGGGATTTGATTGAGACATATAAGATTATTAAAGGATTGGACACTCTGGAGGCAGGAAACATGTTTCTGCTGATGGCTGAGTGCCGAACCAGAGGACATAGCTTAAAAATATGGGGTAGACCATTTAGGACTGAGATGAGGAGAAACGTCTTCACCCAGAGAGTGGTGGCTGTGTGGAATGCTCTGCCCCAGAGGGCAGTGGAGGCCCAGTCTCTGGATTCATTTAAGAAAGAGTTGGATAGAGCTCTCAAGGATAGTGGAATCAAGGGTTATGGAGATAAGGCAGGAACAGGATACTGATTATGAATGATCAGCCATGATCATATTGAATGGTGGTGCAGGCTCGAAGGGCAGAATGGCCTACTCCTGCACCTATTGTCTATAAATTTTATAGTTAGCCCATTTTACTTCTCAATGTGCTATCTCTGGGAAGACTTCAATGCGCAAACCCTGCCTAATGGCAATGTTGCTGATACTAGGAGATCCCTTCAACATAGTGCCAGACTCATATCAACAGCAAGAAAGGTGCAAACTTCATCACCGATCACTAGATCTTCCTGGCATCATTCTTCAAGGTCAATGACAAGTGCCTCAGATTAGTTAACTGCAAAATCTGGGCCGTCAGTGAATTGAAAAGAGCTAAAGCCTTCACTGCAGTCTAACAGCAATCAAGAGAACAGGAACTTTACATTCAGAGAAAAATTAATTATCCACTTTTCTGTACATACATGACAGAATGGGCAGCCAACGTCACCCAGTCTCTCTCTCTCTCTCCCCCACTCAAAGTTTTGGTAGTTTCATTTAGCAATTTATAAATGGTCCCAGCTGATGTTATGACTAGATAAGTCAGATCCCAGTCTAAAATCTGGTTTGATAGCTTTTTCTTAATTTACTGAAGTGGCTTTCACTGAAGCACGAGACCATAATACCAGAGGAGTTGGTCTTTTAGCCATATAGCCTAATGAGTCTGCTCCACCATTCAATCAAATCAAGGTCGATTTGATAAATCTCAACTCCATTTTCCTACCTTCTCCACATTTTTCCTTGACTCCCTTACTGATTAAAAATCTCAGAGTCTTCAATTTACTTAACAACCCAACCTCTACAGCCCTCTGCAGTAAAGAATTCCACAGATTCACTACCCTCTGTGAAAAAAATTCCTTGTTATCGGTTTTAAACTGACAATCCCTTACTCACACTATGCCCTCTGGTCCTAGACTATCCCACAAGCGGAAACATTTCTACATCTATCACATCAAGCCCCTAAGAATCTTTTATGTTCAATATGGTCACCTCTCATTCTTCTACATTCCAATGAATACATATCCAACCTGCCCAACCTCTCATAAGAAAGTCTGTCCAAACTCAGGATCAACCTTGTGAAATCTTCTCTGGACTGCTCCAATGCCAGATAAGGGGCCAAAAACTATTTACAGTAGTCCAATTACAGTCAAAGTAGTGCCTTTTAAAGTTTTAGTAAGATCTCCCTATTTTTATTCTCCATTTCTTTTGAAATCTAGGCTATAAATTTATTTGTTTTTCCTTTAACCTGAAGTTGTGTGTTAGCGTTTTGTGATTTATGGACAAGGACTTCTCAAATCCCTGTGTGTGCAACATTCTGCAAACTTTCTCCATAATAATATTCAGCTCCTCTATTCTTCCAGTCAAAATGCATAACCTCACATTTTCCAACATCACATTGCCAAGTTTTTGCCCACTTGCTTAACCTGTCTATATCCTTCCATCGACCCAGTCACCCCCACCACTTGTCTTCCCAGTTACTTAACTACAATCTACAAACTTGGTGACATTACATTCTCTTTTGTTGCCCTAGTAATATATACCATAAATAATTGTGGCCCTAGCACGGACTCCTGTGGCACTCCACCAGCTGCAAGTCCCCATCCTCAAAATGCTACCTGTACCCCAACTCTCTGTCTTCTATTAGTTAGCTAATCATTTATCGGTGGTAATTACTCCCAACACCATGAGGTCTTATCTTAAGTAACTTTATGTTCAGTACCTTACCAAATGCCGTTTGGAAATCCACAGTCAGTTCTTCTATAATGCAATGGTGGTATTGTTGTGCAAAACCACATTATAGAAAAATCACACTTTAGAAACGTCTAGAGTGTTGGCGTTGTAATGGCGCTACATCAACACACATTTTAAAAGATCGCGCTTTAGAAACAGCTTCCCCAATTCACCAATCACGTGACAGCAAATTCACATTGACGACCTGTATATTACAACCACTGGTTCCTCTACATTTATCCTGCTTGTTACCTCCTCAAAGAATACGAATAAGTTTGTCAGGCATGACGATCCCTTCATGAAGCCATACTGACTCTGCTTGATTATATTCTGTATTTCTAAACAAACAGTCTGCTACTAAATCCTTTATAATAGACTCTATCATTTTCTCAGTGACCAAAGTAACAGATTTAGTTTTAACTAATAAAGAGAAGTTATTATGCAAAAAAAGGGATAAACCAAGATATTTATATGTAATACAATTTGAAAGATTTTCAAATACATAGTAAAAGTACAATCCCATGCATCACAAAACCATCATTTTAAATACTCAAATAGAATACCTTCTCTTTTCTATTACATTTTCAAGTTTAATTGAACGGCTTATGTGAACTCCCAGTCTTGAGAGTTTGTCAGCCTCTTCCTTGATTAGACACACAACTGAGTTTAAACTTTCTCAACTTTGAATAATCCCATTGGACTTCTAAACAAAGACTTGTCCCAAACTTATATATTAAAATCCTTACACTGAGGTAACCTTGTTCCTAACAGTTCTAAATTAGCTCCTTCCTCTAGGAAAAACTGTTTTATACATTCAACTTGAACAAGAACATCTGTGACTGCCAAAAACAAAATTCCTTTACAAGCTATGAGTTTTAGCAAAAATAATTTTCTGATCCTTCCAAACAGAAAGCAAGTTGATGCTCCTCAATGTTTACTCGCTGCACTCACAAAACTCTCCCAATGCACACAAATCCCTCTTTTCAACCAAGGGTCTCCTTCTCTCATACTGCTTTTTAAAATCATGGGACCAGAAACACTGACAAGCTAATCACCCCCATACACACGAACCAAAACCCACATGCCACTAGTTCAAAATCTAAAACAAAATAAATTATATTAATATATGTAAATCTCAGACCCCACGTCATGCAAATATTGCATGAAGGAAAATTTGAAGGTTTGTTGCCCAGTCCATTTTTAAGATCATTTACAAGAAAACAAATCAGTTTTCTCACAATTTGTCACAAGACAAACAGCTGTTTAACTATAACAAGAAAGTTGTGATGTCGTTGGTGGGAAACTACGTACCACTAACATTCAAACTGAAGTGACTCCAGTGTAGAATGATTGCCATGAATCAAAACATCAGCGTCAAATTCACATTTACAAACGGTCAGAATCTAAAAGTGAAACACGAATGAAGTTACTCATATACACGAGGTAAATTTATATTGAAACATGTATTTTTTCACGTTTATATTACCTTGTACATCAAAAATGCTCAACTACTATGATAAATGTTGGCAAATAGAAAAGGACTTCTTTTTCCTCTGAAGTCATTTGACTGGCTTCTAAAATAAAACTTCTGCTTTATCTCATCACGGTTGAATGTGTGTTTGTCAAAGCTTGCTATTTGCACACTGGCTCCTGTTTTTCATACATTGTAACAGTGATTATACCCTGACAAGTATTTCATTTGCTGTAATGTGCTTTGGGACATGAGGTCATGAAAAGGTGCTATTTAAATGGAAGCCTGTTTTCTGTTCATATCATCAAATGAATTTGCAAATCGCCAACAGGATGGAAAGGATTTCCATTGGAATCCATTTATATATCATCAAATCAGTTGAGTGGAGTATGGGAACATTTCTTAAAACTCTTTTGCATAAACTTATGAAATAATATATTTAGCCAAGTATCATTTGTACATAGTACTGCAAACATATAGCAATACACAGTGAAATCAGTGGATAAAAAACTACTCATAGCACATGTGCCATTTCCCAACATGTTTCATCCAACAACAGCTCTACCTACTACTCAATCCACTGCTGCACAGAGCAGACAACAGGGTTAGGAATGCTTCAGGAGAAGCCCAAACATTCCCTGCAGAAAAGCTCCAGTAAACTCCAGAGACAACGTGTATGCAATTGAAACAACTTATTCACATGCACTGTCAGATATGATATCATTCTGTGTGGTATATGAGTAGATACTGACCAGGATTATTTTGCTAGAACATACGGTTCAGTTCCTTCACCAGCTGCAGGTGTGTGGGGTACAACTCTAAACAACTATGCGGAGGATCCATTTGGCGTATATTAAAAGCCTGGATCGGGTATAAAGCTATTTGTCCTAGTTTCCATACATAATAGCTCCCTTTCTGCTCCAGTGGAAAGAATCTCCCCAAGGTGAAAGCAAGCCCTCGAGGTTTGTTTGATAAAATGAGATAGAGAATATGATTCCACAAGTGCCCCCGGTATCATCAAATCACAGGATCTACACATCCCAAGCAGAATCCCCTGACAAGAGCAGGCAAGCCAAAGACACAACTGTCCTTTCCAGATAGAATCTGCTCACAAAGCAAACTGTCATTTCACTCATGCCATTACTGTGCTTCAGGCTCAAACACTGAATTGTTATTACTGTGCAGCTAAGAACAGATCCAACTGCATTTCAGATGCCAGATGTTGCATTAACTAACATTGTAGCTGGCCCAGAGGCAGATCTCCCAGCCGCTTTACAGTGATGGGGAGGCACATATCCAAAATTGATGAAAGCATTTAAAAACAGATGTCAGGGCACATTAAAGCCCTGAACTAGCAATCAATTTCACATGCATACTTCAAGGAGAATTAATACAAATTTTTTAACACTGTTGAGAAAAACTGTTTTTAAATACCAATATCCTATTAAGCTATGGTTCAAATGTTTGTTATTTCCTGCAATGATTATTATTTCTACGAAATAACATGGCCATTTTTTAAAATCTTAACACCTAAAATGCATTAAAATGTGTTTATTCATATTCATTTTAAACAATAATATTAGGTGGAATGGATCGTATATCAAGACAGAATACTCAGTCATTTAGAACACAGACTAGAGATGGAGATATCAAATTCTGAATTAGTGGTGCTGGAAGAGCACAGTATTTCAGGCAGCATCCAAGGAGCAGCGAAATCGACATTTCAGACAAAAGCCCTTCATCAGGAATAATCCTTACAAGGAATAATCCTTACATCAGGAATAATGGAGATATCAAATCCATGAATACATAATAATTCATGTTCCTGAACATGCAGCACCCTTCCACCCTCCCCTGGGGAAGCACACATACATATGTACAAACAGTGCAATGTAATTCCCTGCCCTGTGACAAATTTTGGTGAGGGTTCAGATATTGGGAAGTCCACTACCTTCCCACTTCCACTTCTATTCAATCTGTGACAGGAAGGCTAATTGACAGCCTCACCACACCAACTTCCCTCCACCCCAATTTAAGCCAACTGGCAGGCAATTAATGCCTAACCGAGTGCCTCTTTCCAACACCACTGACACCATGCAGCGAGAACATAAACAACCTTGTGCAGGCTGCCTGGGCTCTTCCATGAGGCTCCCTCATTCAAATGCTCTTAATCCTCCATGAAACTCCACCAAAAGAATTCCCAACAGTGCTCGCCACCCACCCCTAGGATTGTCATCATGCATAACAAAATAAACCGACCACCACCACAATGGGTTCTCCTTAAATATTAGCATCAATACCCCATTCTCCTTTTCCTCAATTCAGCTTTGCTTGTCTTTGCTGAAGACCAATCAGGAATTTCAAATCATCCAGTCCTGGGTTTGGATGCCTGAAGCAGGGCTCAGCTGGGAGCTTTGCTAACCCTCTAAGCAGTCAATGTCAAACAATGGGACAGACGTTACAAAACGAAAACAAGTAGTCTGACTCAAGTGGCTTGTCTTGATATTTAACCTTGATGCAAGCAGCCGTTCCAAGTTCCCCTTCATTTTCCAAACCCCATTATGCGTATGTGGAAAATGAATAGAGAGTAGAAATCAGAGAATGATTACTGTTCTCTTGTTCATTAAAATTACTGATGGAAAATCACGCACCATAACATCTTTCAAGGAAGGCCCAGCAGAAGTGCAGTATCAAAATACCGTGGGCTATATAATTTCACTGTCATTAGCAGGCAACACAGGTCTACCTAATACCTTACACCTGACCTGATGCACAAAAATAAACCACAGAACAGTAAATATTAAACAGTGTCTTCATGCATTTGCTTGAGTAGACATAGATATATTTGTGGTAATGTTACAAAGTGCTGACACACCTCTGAATTACTATCATGAAACGTCTGTTCAGAAATGTATAAAGCTGACATAAATACTGTGGCTTTCATCAAGCAACAGGAACAGAGAGAGATGATTCTAACCTAACACTGAATTGGTTTGAATGCCAGCTTTATGCTCTATCCATTACTGTTATCCATTGAATGCAAGAAAATAAATTTACACAGGGTATCCAACTGGTGCACTTGCTGTATAAGGTATTGGCTCTGAAAGGGTTAATGGTGGAGACAGCAGTCCATTCAAATGCTGATATCACAGAGTTTTGGATGGAAGAGAGCGTCTACCTGGAGATCCTGAGGGAGAGACTGTGTCATCAAATGTCACCTCACAGTTATGTCTAACTATGACTAATGAGCCTCCCATTAGCTGGAGAAACAGCGGCAACCCAACAGTGTCCATTGCCATGAGCCCCCTCAACCACCTCCAATCCATGATAGCTTTTGACAACTCACACAGCAGTAGCCACTATTCATCCTGAGGAGGGGTCCAACTAGAAGTATTCTGAATTCTGCCCCATGATGAAATCATCTAACACAAACATACTTAAACGGACATGCCAGCTCACTGCATTGCATGAAGTGCTGCTCATTATTAAAATTGCTGCCACAGGAAAACACACTGTCTGCCTCTTCATTCCCAGAACCTCTCCCTGGAACACTGTCGTTGACTCCTTCCCAGCTGTACAAGCAATAGCAGCTCCGCTTAACAAGGAGGTTCTGTATCTTCCTCCCATTATCTGTGTCATAAAGTTGTACAGCACAGAAACAGACCCTTCAGGGATATCCTAGGTTAACCTCGTCCTATTTGTCAGCACTTGGCCCATATTCTTTTCAAGCCTTCCTAGTCATGTACCCATCTGCTTGCCTTTTAAAAGTTGCAATTGTATCAGCCTATACCAGTTCCGTTGACAGCTCATACCAAACACGCACCACCCTGTGCATGAGAAAGTTGCCCCTTAGGTTCCGTTCAAATCTTTCCCCGCTCACCTAAAATCTATGCCCTCTAGTTTTGGACTCCCTGAGGGAAAAGGCCTTGACTATTCACCATAACCACACCCTTCATGATTTTATAAATCTCTATAAGGCCATCCCTCGGCCTCCAACGCTCCAAGGAAAGCAGCCCCAGCCTATGCAGCCTCACTCTATAACTCAAACCCTTCAACCCCAGCAACATCCTTGTAAATCTTTTCTGCACCCTTTCAAGTTTAACAACATCTTTCCTATGTCAGAGAAGCAGAATTGATGCAGTATTCCTTGCAACTGCTTTTAAGTCACTGCACAAATGCCAAGTGACCTATTGGAAACACTTAAATATATCCAGCCGCAATGGCAGGATAGAACTGAATGTGGCTACCCAGCAACAGTTAATCTAACTGTGCCATAAACGTTAAATTACAGAGAGACCATCGTCTTCCCTGGTATAACTGGACACACAAAGAAATGGATTTAATCACACTCTGATGAATTGTAGTTAATTAATGTAGATGACTATATTTAAACACATCTTGAAATACACAGAGCATGTATTGTATAAGTGCACAATCAGAACTGTGAACAAAGGACTCAAATAGGAAGTTCAGAAATGACAGTAGGCTATATACATGTAAACATTTTTCAAGTTGGAAAACTTTCACAAGATTGACTATTATACATTAAAGTCAAGCAGAAACAGAATCTCAGATTTAATAATTTTACAAAGTTCTCTTTTAACTCCGATGTAATTGTGACTTACGAAGCCAACAAAAACTTTCAGTCATGTTCCAACATCTTAACACATTCCCTGTGAGCTACTATTTGTTTGGTTTTCCTGTTATTCTACCCACTTTTAGAACTTTATTCAAACTCTTGCTATAATGTTTTTACCAGATTTCTGTTCTGCTGCATTCTAAATGAAAACTTTGAGTATATGGAAACAAATGTAGTTAGGACAGACCAATCACAGTATTGATTCCATTTGTTCATATGTCACATATGAAAAGCATAGATACCCTGGTCCATTTAAAACTTGGTGTCAAACCTTGAGACTTTGTGTGAACCCAATCATTGCTCAGGGGTCAACAAATGAAGTCTTGCCTTTCTCCAGGACTAGTTATTTTCACTGTGATTTGAGTGAGTGTGACATTTAAAGTTATTACAGTATAAAACTCAAGTCCTATGCAGTTTTGCTACTAAAAGAGTGATTTTCATGCATATAATTGATTGGTACCTTAGTTACCATTGACACACAGTAGTAGCAATGTGTACCGTCGACAAGACCCACTGCACTAACTCACCAAGGCTCCTTTGAAAACATCTTTCAAATCCACAACCGCTACTACCTAGAAGGACAACTGCAGAAGATTCATGAATTCACTCCCACCTTTAAGTTCCCCACCAAGCTTTACAGTATGCGGATTCAGAACAATATCACTGTAGCTTCACTATCTGAGACAAAATGATGAAGCTATACCCGAAGCACTGTTGCAATTTAAAAAGGCAGCTCACCATCAAAATCTCAACGATAATTAGGGATGGGCAACGAAAGGTTGACCTAGCCAGCAATTCACTCTCAAGAACGAATAACAAAATATACACAAGACAAGCAGTGAGCAAAGTCTACATTCTACAAATCCAAAAGGAATCCCTCTTATTTCAATCTATGGACACAAAATGCACTCCCACAAATGGCTCAGTGAACACAGAAATGTCGAAAATAGGAGCAGGAAGAGGCCATTCAGCCGGTGGAGCTTCCCCATGATTCAATACCATCCTTCTTGAAACTCATCCTCCACGGGCTCACCACTTCCGGTAAGATGGAGGAGGAGTAGGGCTTCTGAGCTTGGGCTCAACCAGTCAGCTTTACATTTCTTTTCTTCCTCTCTTTTCTCAGCACTTTTTTCTACTTTTCCTCTATTTTACTTACCTCTTGTTGAGTAACTCCCTCACAGGAATTTAAGGTGGCACAATGGTTACCACTGCTGCCTCTCAGCGCCAGAGACCCAGGTTCAATTCCCACCTCGGGCAACTGTCTGTGTAGAGTTTGCACATTCTCCCAGTGTCTGCGTGGGCTTCCTCCGGGTGCTCCGGTTTCCTCCCACAGTCCAAAAATGTGCAAGTTAAGTGAATTGGCCATGCTAAATTGCCCATAGGGTTCGGTGAATGGGTAAATGTAGCGGAATGGGTCTGGGTGGGTTGCTCATCGGAGGGTCGGTGTGGACTTGTTAGGCCGAAGGGCCTGTTTCCACACTGTAAGTAATCTAATCTAATCAGGAATGGTTTAAGTGCTGGCACGTGGGCCCAGCACAGACTGGTGGCAATCAGGACGTGGGCCCAGCGTGGATTGGTGGCTGAGGAGTGTGTTTGGGTTCCCAATAGCTTCCACATCAATAATTCAGTCCTAGTGGCTACAGTGGTAGAGGTAAGTTTCGGTTCCTGCACCCAGTACAGATTCATGGAGATGGAGGCAAGTTTGAGACCAGTACGAGACCCAACGTTGATGAGGTGTGCCCAAAGCAGACTCATGGCAGCAAATGATTAGAGTTTGGGCTAGTGCGGTACCTGGTGGCATCTGTATTGGTGAGGATCAGTAAGTACTCATAAAAGTGAGGGCATTGGTGAAGGCAAGTTGGTACCGCAGAATGGGCGACTGTAATGCCAGTGGAGGCACAGCCAAGGAAACTTGTGCTTAGCCACCAGGCCCCTGGTCCACAGCAGAATACTTAATAAGGAGGTCAGTAAAGTTGAACACTTTTTGAATTCTGCTGACTTTATATTCTATATTTTGGTTTATTTTTCTGCATTTTAAGTTGGTGCCAGAGAATGGCAAAACCATACAATACTTTTCATTGTATTTTGAAACAAAATACATGATTAGAATAAATAAATCAAATCACTTCTGGGTAAAGACATATCTCCTCATCTCAATGGATTTAAATGGTCTACCCTGTTTCCCTAAACCGTAACCCCTGGTAATCACTTCATCAGGAAACTCCATCCTGCATTTGCTTTGTCTGGTACTGGTGGAATGTTAAAGGTTTCTGCAGTTGGTGCAGTCTCATCCAAGGATTCAGTCTGATAAACCTTCATTGCACTTCCTCCATCACTAGAACATACTTCCTCCATCACTAGAACATACTTCCTCCATCACTAGAACATGCTTCCTCAGATAAGGAGACCCAAACCACACACAATATTCCAAGTGTGATCTCACCAAGGCCTCGTACAATTACAACAAGACATCGCAGCTCCTGCAGTCAAATCCTCTCTCTATGAAGGCTAACATACTATTTATCTTCTTCACTGCCTGCTACGCCTACATGCTTACTTTCAGCAACTGATGTACAAGGACACCCAGGTCTCGTTGAACATACCCCTTTCCCCATCTATCGCCATTCAGACAAATTCCACTTTAATGTTTTTTTTCCTCTAAGAACTTCACATTTAGCCACATTGTACTTAATCTGTCACTTTTTTGCCCACTCACTCTACTTGCCAAGAATCACCCTGAAGCATCTCTGCACCCTCTCACCCAGAAGGAACAGAAGCATGTCACTCAGCCAAACAACCACTATGTAAGGTAGCTTTAAAAGAAGGGCTTATGCCCGAAACGTCGATTCTCCTGTCCCTTGGATGCTGCCTGACCTGCTGCGCTTTTCCAGCAACACATTTTCAGCTTTAAAAGAAAGTCATTTTACATGGTGTCCTTAAATTATACAGCAGCAGGCATCGTGACATACATCAGGCCACAGGTTCACAGGTATAATGGTGAATATGATCATTGAACATGCAAGGATCAGAAAGTACAGCCTCCTCCACCCAGATGGGAGATAGGTGTCAAGAGAAGTTAGTCACCAGACAGGGTGAAAGATGGCAGACAAGTATTGGCACAACCAGGATCTTCTCAATTTGTAGAAACAAAAATTGTGGTGAATTGAAAACAGTAACTGCGTACTGAATTTGCAAATATAAATATTTTGCTTAAATATCAATTTCAAGTTTGCATTTGCAAATTTGTCAGCTTAAGGCATTTGGAGGAGATTAAACGATGGATAATGGGACATTTCCAGTATTATTTTAACATCTTGGTGAATATACCAAGGAACAGAAGAAGGGGAGGGGGGAGTGGGGCTGGAAAGGATAGGGTGGTGAGAGACCAAAAGGTAGGTGCAAAGGAGAATGGGTGAGTGGGCTGTGAGACACACAATTACAGAGAAGAATGACACCAAAAGCGTGTAATACTCAGTTTACTAACTATTCTCATATAATCAGTTCCCCCGGCAAGAAAATACTGAAAAGCATTATATTCAAGAAAGGCACGTACAATACTAAAAGTAACAATAATTACTGATTCAAAATGTAAGCTGCACATTTTCCCACATGACCAAGTACACGGATTCGGAAAGTAATACGTTTGCTGTGTTTCTCCTCATTTCCAGCCAACAATAAGGTCTCACAGCATTCGTGACATGTGCATCGAGTACAACACTGCATGCCAGAGACATTTTGCAATAAATCCTGAAGAGCTTTCATTGTGCTGATTCCAATCCCTAACTATCCAATATAAACAAAGTGATACACACCCTCGGAACAAGATTTAGACAAGGAATTAGTGTGGCTATCAAATTCCTGTGGCACAGGAAAAATGGTTTCATCCTGAGTTTGTAAATCAAGATCGAAACGTAAAGAAATTATGAAAAGCAATTTAGACTAAAAAAAGGTCAAATATTCTTGGTAAAGAAAAATACTGTACTAATAGACTCCTTTCAGAACTGTAATATACAAAAGTAACCTAATCCGTATTAGCACCAAATTTAACAATGATGAAAATGGGCAAGTTTTCATTCTGAGGGTGGAAAAGGTCAAAATATCACTCACTTTGCTTTGTGTCACTGCCAATGGGCTTGCACATATGATATATAAGTACGTATTTCTATTGCATCAATGATCTCATTTAATAATGAAACTCCAGTTTAGAGATGCTGCAGTCAGATTAGTAACCAATATTACAGGAACTCAAACAGGCTTCCTAATGAGGCAAAGTTAACCAATTAAAGCCCTAGGGTTTCGTATGACATTGAAGTGGGAAGCACGATGTAGCTTTACCCAACATGACGACATAATGATCAGTTTTGTTTTGGGGGGAAATGTTTAACATGTGATAGTTCAATTATACTTGTTTCACATATTCAATGTTTGAAAATAATGAACTGTTGAATTCCTCCTAGTTGGATTTCCAGTATATTCAATGCAGAGTTCCTATTTTGGGTATGAAATCTCTCTTATTTCCTCACAGCCTGATCTTTATTCCATCCACACTTCTGGACTGATGGCTCAGACTATTCTATGATGATACGGTACAAAGTGTGAAAGGTGCGGTGCTGGAAAAGCACAGCAGGTCAGGCAGCATCGAAGAAGCAGGAGAATCAACATTTCGGGCTCTCTCCAGCTCCACAAATGCTGCCTGACCTTCTGTGCTTTTCCAAAGCCACACTTTGACTCTGATCTTCAGTATCTGCAGTCCTCAGTTTCTCCTAGTCATGGTAGAAAATATACCAAAGTTGCTGCTTGCCAGGACACATTATGATTTGATTGCTTATTGTCATATATACCTAGGTACAGTGAAAGGTTTTGCTTTGCGTGCAGTACAGGCAGATCATACACACACACACACACACACACACACACACACACACAAAGTGCAATAGGGTAATAGAACAGAACAAAATGTTATGGCTGCAGAGAGGTGCACAAGGAGTCGGGCCAACATTAAATTTTTAAATTTGAGACGTCCATTCAGAAGTCTAACAACAGTGGGGAAGAAGCTGTTCTTGAATCTGTTGGTACATGAGTATAAGCTTTTGTATCATCTGCCTAATGGAAGAGGTTGAAAGAGATTATAACTGAGAGAAAGGTCTTTGATTATGTTGGCTGCCTTTCTGAGTCAGCAAGAAGCGAAGATGGAATCAATGGATGGAAGGTTGGCTTGCGTGATGGACTTGGTTGTGTTCACAACTCTCTGTAGTTTCTTACGGTCCTGGGCACAGCAGTTGCCATACCAAGCCGTGATGCACCTGGATAGAAAGCTTTCTGTAGTCTATCTATAAAAATTGGTAAGTGCCTTTATGGATATGCTGAATTTCCTTAGCCTCCTGAGGAAGTGGAGGTATTGTGCTTTCCTGACCATAGTATCAATGTAGGTGGGCCAGGACAGATGGTTGGTCATCATCACTCCATGGAACATGTTGTTCTCAACCATCTCCAGAGATGGAAAGCATTCCACACAAAACAGAGATGAAGACAAAGCAAACAAATGGGAGTTGAAAATTTGACGAGGGAGAGGAAATGAATTGGAACTCAACGCAAAGATGAAAACAGACAATTCATTAAAAGTTTTAAAGGTGTTAAAGGACTAAAAGGTGTTCAATATTTCTAGAACTCCAGGTACTAAGTTACTGTAACTATGCACTAACAACCATGAGTAATCATATCATGGTCCAAATAATTTGATTTTTTTGTAAAAAAAAATCCTACTGGGAACATATTAGCAACAGTGAGCGACCCAGTTGACTATATTTTTTAAAAATAGGTATTTTAACAAGATTTATGAAACTTCATGTACTGTGGAGGTCCTATTTTGAAGAGGTGACACATTGAATAGATAAAGACAATGCAGTCCATGTAATGTATATTCATTTTCAGGTACTGTGTTTCTTGAGAAGTTTGTTGGAAAGATTTTAGACATGCGCTGTCAGAACTTTGTTTGGCTGACAGAAAACAAAGAGTTGGTCATGAGCTCTGTTGTGAAGATTCACTTTGCACCAAAAGCCTAGATCTGTTCTTAGTTCAGTTCAGTCAGCCTCAGACGACTGTCTGTGTGGAGTTTGCACGTTCTCCCTGTGTCTGCGTGGGTTTCCTCCGGGTGCTCCGGTTTCCTCCCACAGTCCAAAGACGTGCAGGTCAGGTGAATTGGCCATGCTAAATTGCCTGTAGTGTTAGGTAAGGGGTAAATGTAGGGGTATGGGTGGGATGCGCTTCGGCGGGTCGGTGTGGACTTGTTGGGCCGAAGAGCCTATTTCCATGCTGTAATGTAATCTAATTCAGTTATCAAAGTTGAGCACTGATCTGCAAATAAAAATTCACTCACCATGCACCTATACTGTGAATGATTTTATGGAACTACAAAGAGAACTGTAAGAAACTTATGGCAGGTTAATGAGTAAATAGCAGATATAATTTAACATTAAAAAGTACAGCTACCATATTTTGGAAGAAATAATAAGATTATACACTCATTGCAAGGATGCTTAAGACTCACAAGCAATGAAATATAGCAATTCAAATACAGAAATGTTTGAAATTATAAAGGCAGTCAGATACAGTTACTAACAAGTAGCATGTAAATGAATGGGTAAAATGTAATTCAAGACAGAAATCACTGGTACAAATACAAAATGGATTGTACATGAGGTAGACGTACACATGTAGTTCATATACACATGAAGAGGGTCCTTCTATGGTGTTGGTCTTGTCTCGACTATCCTTGGCAATAGCTATATCCAGTTCTTTAACATGATGAGAGGGTTAAAAGGACAGAACTGACAATATTAAAACGTATTCATGCACTGATCCAAAACATCCTTGCACAGAACTTCATTAAACAACCATGTATCAACCTAGCCATTTCAATGCTGTTTTTTAAGGAAGAGGATATTTACTCAGTCTCATGTAGCCTTCTGGCTACTGTTTAATTCATGCAGTCAAAACAATTACTATGCAACATAGCTTACACATACAGTTCAAATAGTCTTCAGCTACTTGGCCAAATTCATCTGTCCAGATTTATATTCCACACAAGCCTCTTCTTAATTAATTCTTCCCACTTTGCCTCCTTTCTACAGTCTGCCCTTCTCTGTCATGCATGCACCAAGCCTACCTTCTTTCTTTAAATGGATTGTGGCTCTGCACTTCGACCATTTTATGGGGCATGTTCACCATGTCTCATCAAGAAAGCCTCCAAAATTGCTTTAATTAATCTCTTAACATCTACCTTCTAATAATGCTGTCTTGAATTGGATTCACCCCATATGGAAACAATTTTCTGCATAGCCACTTCATCAATCGCACATAAAATACTAACTTCTAAAGTTTCAAAATCTTCGCTTTGCCACTTCTTTTCTTTGTCTTCTTATATACATAGCTGACCTTTCTGATTAGTTGAAAACGAATAAAAAGTAAGTGGGAATTGCATTCACGTTTGGAAGCTGCAAAATTAACCTTGACAATTTGAGATAGACACAAATGACCAGTTATATCTGTCAAAATCCCTGCACCATAATCCCTGCTTTTGACTGTGGGACACCATCTTTAATGAAATCTGGACTAATTCATGGTGTCCAGCATGGTACACTCAAATTTGTTAGGCGAGTAAAAAAAACTATATTTTCAAAAATAATTTGTCGTGTCAAAATTATTTATTATGTAAGAATTATCAATTGTACTCTAGCACCTTTTTTTTATTCATCAATGGCAGAAGAGGTTTCTACTCAATGTGCTTCTTTCCATTTCCCATAATGGAAAACAAGAAATTCCAAAAGGCTTCACCATTACTCCTGAAATACCCCAATTCAACTCTCAAAGATTACACTTGAGGTATTTGCGCTCAGTTAAAGGGCTAAGACAATTTTTTTTCAGTGCATACTTGGGTTTTCCTTCACATCATTAGGGGATAAATATCAGGCAGGACACTGCAGATGCACCTACATCTCCTGCGCTGCTTCAAAATAGTACACTGTCGGTGATCTCTGAAGTTCTGAATAAATAACATCTCATTGAAATGCACAAGACTCTGTAGGAGATTGATAGGAGGTATGCTCAACAATGGTTTCCACTGGTCAATAAAACAGACCTATGGGAGCAGTGTCTGAGGATAAAGGGCCAATCACTTTGACTGAGATGAGGAGAAATCTCTTCATCCAAAGGGTTTAGAATCTTTGGAATCCTGTTTTGCAGGGGACTGTTCAGTCACCACTCTTTAAGGCTGAGATAGAAAAATGTTTGGTCACTCAGAGAATCAGGGAGTGGGCAGTAAAATGGAGCTGAAGCCCAAAATCAGCGACAATTGCCTTAAATGGCAAAGCAGCTTGACAAGCCACACAGCCTTCCCCTGCTGTTATTTCTTGGGAAGAAAGAAATAAACTTAAGAAATACCACAGAATCTAATCAGTTCTACCATCACACCTTCTCCCTGGAACACTAAGTAGCCAGAACAGCAACCTGTAGTTTTCTTGACCGATGTCCCCACAACAATCTACCAAGAAGAATCCCATATTTTCGATATCGCAAAGCAACACAAAGGAAATTTCATATCCTTTGCACTCAATACATTACCTTTCCTTTTAAAAAGTCACTTAGCATTCAAAAGCACAGTGAACTGTAGGTACATGCATTTAGCATTTTATGAACAGTCCACTTGGTCCATCATCAGTTCAGAGTTTAAATGCATTTCACGTCAACTGGAATTCAGACGAGAATTAGATGTCTGGAAGATCCGGGTTGAACTAACATAGGTACCATTTTAATTCTAGCATTGATCACTAGGTACTAAAGCAAAGTGAAGAAGGGTTTATGCCTGAAACGTCGATTCTCCTGCTCCTTGGATGCTGCCTGACCTGCTGTCCTTTTCCAGCAACACATTTTTCAGCTCTGAGCTCCAGCATCTGCAGTCCTCACTTTCTCCTAGGTACTAAAGCAACCCAAGTACATCACAGAGCAGCAATGAGGTACTAATCATTCACAGGAAATGAGTAATTAAATACTTGCACTGAATCAGAATAATACAGCTGTCATGACTATACTGAATTAACTCACAGATGCATCTAGTCAAACATCACCCTATGTCAAAGTAAGCAGCTTCATTCAGATGAGATGGAGGTTTTGCTCTCAATGGGAGTCTGGCACCAGTTAAGTGATGGAAGTACCAGAAGCTGGACATCAGTCCATTCCACCAGGGGAAGAAAAATACAGTGAACTAACCTTAGGATTCTTTCGACAACATACAACAACCACAAAAGCTGATTTTATTCAAGAACATTGATTTTTCGACAATGGAATATTTGGGTTTAGCTATTTCTTTAAACAATGAGCTACCAACCCCACTAAAGATACAAAAACGGAATCTGGCTGAAATGGGTGAAAATTAATTGCTGAATTAATTTCCAAAGAGAGCACGAACTATAAATTTAAGAAATACTCCTTGATTTGATTCAATTCCCTAACTCCCTCAGCAGGATCTGAAACCATAATAGGCACATGCTGTTAAATAAATCAATTACAGATGTGGATTGTTCTCTTTTTGGGTTGCTGCTCTACAATTTCACAGTAAGGTTCTGGAGGTCGACAGCCACTAAAATACAGAAATCCTCATCACAGTAAGAGACCTTTGGAATGGTGGAGCCATGCAAAAATCATTTCAATCATAGCAACAGCCCTTTCAAGCAGTCACAGGTCTGGATTCTATGCCTCACCCCCACCAGGATTGTTTCCATGGTACATATTTCAAATCTGACAAATGGGTAGCTCATCTCATTTCCACCCCATAATACAGTTGGTGGACAAGACATCCAGTAGCCTGCCTGTATTATGTTCATTAAGGCCATTAAGGAACCAAAGGTCATTTGTGGGGGTGGAATTGAAGGAAATCAATTAGCAGGCAAATGATCCTGGGGAAATTAATGGGATTAAAGGTCAACAGGGAGGCCTCTTGTGATGCAATCTTTGAGGAGAAAGCGAGGTCTGCAGATGCTGGAGATCAGAGCTGAAAATGAGTTGCTGGAAAAGCACAGGTCAGGCAGCATCCAGGAAACAGGAGAATCGACATTTCTGGCATAAGCCCTTCTTCCTGAAGAAGGGCTTATGTCCGAAACATCGATTCTCCTGTTCCCTGGATGCTGCCGGACCTGCTGCGCTTTTCCAGCAACACATTTTCAGCTCTTGTGATGCAGTGGCAATGTCCTAACTCTGAGCCAAGACTGTCTTGAAGAAGGGTCCCTAGACCTGAATGTCAACAGTTTTCTTTCCACGGATGCTGCCAGACCTATGTTTCTCCAGCAATTTCTGTTTTTGCTTCAGATTTCCAGCATCTGTAGTTCTTTATTTTATGTATCTCAGATAGAAGATCAAGTCCCACCTGCTCCAGTGGTGTGTTGTAAAGTCTCTGAACAGGTTGACATGAAAATATCGACAAATCACTCAGACCTAATAACCTATGCCCCAGCGTACTAAAGATAGTAGCCCTGAAAAATTGGACCCATTGGTGGTCATCTCCAAAATTCTATAGACTCTGAAGCAGTTCCTACAGATTGGAGGGTAGCAAATATATCTCCACTAGTTAAAATAGGAGGCACAAGGGGAAAAAAACAGACAATTACAAACCAGTTATCTTAACATCAGTAGTGTGGAAAATTCTGGAGTCGAATGTAAAAGATAACAGAACATACAGAAAGTATTAATGGTGATTGTACAAAGCCAGCATGTGTTTGTGATATCATGCTTGACAAATCATTGGAGTCTTTGTTTGAGAATGCAACTAGTAGAATAGATAAGGCAAAATCAGTGGATGTGCTGCATTTGGATTTTCAGCAGACTTTTGATAAGGTCACTTATAAGAGGCTAGTGGGCAAAATTAAAGCAGACAAAATGGGGTATATATATATGTATATATTGGCATTGAGAACTGGTTGACAAATAGGAATAGAGAATGGGAATAAGTGGGTCTTGTCCAAGTGACAGGTTGTGACCAACTATGCACTTCAAAGGTCTGTGTTTGCACCCCAGCTATTCACAATATACATGACCTGAGTGAGGTGACCTAACACAACATTTCCAAGCTTGATGACACTAAACCAGGCGGGGTTATGAGCAGCTTGCAAGGAGGCTTCCAGGTGATGTAGACAAGGTGAGTAAGTGAGCAAACACATGGCAGGTGCAATTCAACATGGTTAAGTGTGAAGTCATATGCTTTGGTGTGAAAAAACAGAAAGGATAAGTGCTATTTAAATGGTGATATATTGGGAAGTGTGGATATACAAAGGGATCTGGATGTCCTTATAATCCTAGCAGTGCCCACTACGCTCTTCTGGTGCTGTTGGGAGCTATCAGTGGTCTCTTGGAGGGCAAGTCTTCCACTGAGGTGGGAAGGGAGAAGTCACTTTTTAAAAAGGCAGTAGGTTTGCCAACAACTTTTCTTCCAGGTGGCAGGGATGGACAGTGAGCAATACATCCTTCCCCCCAGTAAAACTCAGTAAGCTTTATTTTGCTGCTCTTCAGCAGGACTGAGCATGTTACACAGAAAATAGGAGAAGACCATTTAGCCCTTTGAGCCTGCTCCCCCATTCAATATGATCATGGATAATCATCCAACTCAGTACACTGCTCCCCCTTTCACCCCATACCCTCTGATCCCTACGGCCCAAAGACATTTAACTCCTCCTTGAAAGTATCCGAAGTTTTAGCCGCAACCATTTTCTGTGGCAGGAAATCCTTCAGGCTCACCACTCTCTGGGTGAAGAAACATACCCACATCTGAGACCTAAATGGCTTACTCCATATCATTAAGCTATAACCCCGGTACTGGAATCTTCAGGATATTAGTCACATTTGAAGTTCTATTTAATCCAATAGATAGGAACATTTTGTATTCATGGAATCCAAGACCAAAGAAATGAATTATTTTCCTTCAACATTAATGAACACATCTGTCAAGCAAGCTTTTTCTAGTGAAACATCATGCAGTTTTCTCCAAACAATATTGTTATTCCATGTTTTAGGTATACAATTGAAGAAGGTAAGTGATTACAATTCCTTTTAGAGTATCCCCATTCTTCATCCAGTCAGGTAAAGGTAAATATCTGACCCACCACCAGCAGCTTATCTTTATATAAAACCCCCAAAATAAGAGTCCTGAGATGCTTCAGGAATGGATATTGAAAGGGAAACAAGATCTCAAAATACAGGAGGAATCAAGAGATATGATCAAGTAAGTCTGGCCAAAATTATGGTTTTAAAAAGGGTTTCAATTAGATCAAATGCATAACAAATAAATAAAACCCCAATTTATAACCGTTGAGAAGAATTGCATGGCTGATGCCAGACAAAGATTTCTTGTAATAGAATAATCAACAAGACCACAAGTAATGCTGCTGAAATTGAAGAACAAGCAAGGGCTAAACTGAACCATTGATTTCAACAGAACCAGGGTACACAATATTATACACACCAAACAATACCCTCACTGTTGGGCACAATTCAGTTATCAAGGAAGCAAACAGCAACATGTTGAATAAAAGACTAAGTATTGTAAGGCCTGAACATTGCCCTTGTGGTCTTTCAAATTTATTTTTAAATTGATACAGAAAACAGTTTAAAACGCTACAGTTAAAAAACTACCTGTTATTAAAGTTTTTTTATTTAAAATATATGCTGAAATTCGTGCAACTTTAGTGGAAAGATCAACTTGTGCATTCAAATTGCCTTAGTTTAGTTCTACATCTCAACTTTGGATCTAATGACTCTCAATGTTTCAGAATGGTCACTCGCACAATCGCCTTGAAAAGTGGATTTGATGTCAAGCACAATCATCCATAATCTTAGCAAATAAACCAGGTCAACAGGAGGTAACTTTGACTTCACTAAGATACATGGCCCAATAGCACAAGTCTTTAAACAGTTTTACTTCTGAAATAAGTCAGATTTAATACATTAGTATTGTTCTACTCATAACAGATACACCCAGACGTTTGGATTAATCAGACACGACTTTGATAAACTACTTCACAATGTTGATTGCTGAAGACAAGCACACGACTATGCTGAATGAAAATTTAACTTACACCAAGTCCATCATGTCAACATTATTATCTATTCTATTTACTGCTCATTATGTAGACATCTCTAATGCTCCCTTTCCACCATCATTTATATCTTTGACTTTTGCTCTAGACACCCTCATTTTCTGCTCTGTTACCCTCTTTGTCTACAGCCTAAAAAATACCATTTTCCAGCTCTTTTCAGTTGTCATACTGATCATAAAACATTGTCTTGGTTTCTCTCGCCATAGAACCACCCAGAGTTGCTGAGCTTCTCCAGCACATTTTTTTTAAAATTTCAGATTTCCAGCATCTGCAGTATTAAACTTTCATTTACTTACAGTCAATGCTGCCTTTAGCAAGCTGTAACAAGCTTTCTGGGAGTGTAAAGTACATAGTCTCTGAATAAAAGTGGAGGTACACAGCGCAGATGTCCTTTGAAGTCTCTTGTGTGCTTGTTACGTATGGACAGCTGGTTTTGTCCAGACAACCTACATGAATTTTACATGATCTGCTTACAAACCCCATTCAAGATCAGATGGCAATTGCAGGTCTCCAGGACTGAGTTTTCTTTGCCTGACATCCACACACTGCTGAAGAGAGCTCAGAAAAGATGGGTAGGATGTCAGAAAAGCTGACACCATGAAGCTCTTGATGAAGATTTTCAACATTGTCCCTTAGACACTGGAGTAGTTCACTCAGGATCATCATTATGGCACAGTCTCATGAGCACATGTGCTACCTGCTATGAAGAGCGCAACCTCTCACTGATGAGCAGAAAATGTCCACAGCTCCACAAACCTCGACAACATGTTCAAAACAAGTGTGTCCAAAATGCATCAGATCTTTATGTACTGCAAGTGGACTGATCTTTCATCTTCAAACACACCACACCTGAAACATAAACTCCAAAACATAAACATAAACTCCAAAAATTCTGACTGGTGTCTTGGTCAGCTTCAAAAATGAAGCATGAACATAATGTAAATCACAAGCTCTTGCCAACATCTTCACCCCTGGTAAAAGGCTCTGGATATTAAGACAATTCAAACTTTCAAGACTGAGAAACTTAAATTCTTGTCTAATCCATTATTTTAATTTCCTGAACCAACATGGATGAACAGCTCAGCTGTTATCTGATTGAATTGTAAAACTGACTCAAGGAACTTCAATGACCTACTACCATCCCTGAATTCCATATACGTTTCTTTATCCTGTTTGAGCACCATCAAGACTAAGGGTGGGGGGCGGGCAGGGGTGGTCAATCTTTCACAGTTTTCCTCTCAAGGCCACCCAAGACTTGTATGTTTTGTTCATGCTACAGCAACCAGAAACAATAATACAGTTCAATTTCTTAAGTTTAAACCAATAAATGCTTTCCGCAAAATTAGAGAACATCTTAAAAATAAAAGCAGTGAATCGACGCTGAAATATTAGTTTAGAAATGTTTCGTGTAATCTGAAATCTGTTCCACACTATTTCAATAGATTTGTCAACTTATAATATAATGAGGACACCTTTGTATAAACCTAGTAGGGAGGGGAAGTTCAAGCATTAAGGTTTCACAAATAACAATGTGCATCTAACAGCTTTTGTAATGTAGCAAAGTAACTTAAAGCATTTCACTTTACTAATTACGTGGTTTAATGTGTTTTAATACAATAGCTCTGCCCTCTGGATCTGAATGGGTAATTATCATTGCTATCTTACACCAATGAAACGCTGATAGATGCTGGATTCACTCAATACAATTTTATATTGAATCTACAGTTTGAAATTACGAAGCTTTATCTTCCATTGCCCAATATCAAGTGTATTTACTGAATACCAATACAGACTGACACCTACAGGCATAGAGCCTAATGCTGATGAATCACCTCAGCTCATTCCAGATAGCTGCAGGACCCCTCACATCCTTATGCCTCGATTTGGATTCAAAAAGCCTTACCAGCCAAACACTTAGATTTGAAAAGAGCAACAGGCTTGCATTTTCACTGAGTGAAGCTTTGTTCCAAAGCAATGGTATGATCTTCATTTCTGTTGCATTTTAACAAAATTCATTTGGGTTATTATTTGCCAAAAATGTTGCAAAAATAGAAATTGCTTAGAGAATGGTATGACAAGCAACAATTCAAACACTGCTTTCTCTTCTTCCAAACAAGTAGCAATCAATGCAAAATATCTCAAGAATCTGCATCAATGAGCGAAAGAGATTTATGGGTGAAGATTTAATGTGAACTCTGACAACTCTGAAAGCTCAAGCAGGAAATGTAAAATCACCCATGGACTTGACATCATGTCCACAGGGTTGTACAGTAAATACTTCAACTCTTTCAGCACTTGTCACTTTCTATATCTAACAGAAACTTATCAATGTCACCACTGTAGCCTTTAACAATGGCATACTGTCTGTCATACCATGCAGGCAGAATAAACTGCAGGCAACATGCAAGATTTGCATTCTTTTCACTCACAATAAAACGTTCAGTGTCGACTTCTGCGTGTATTTTCTGATGAACTGTGTGCATGTGTCAATATATATGTATACAACCATGAAATTCGCTTTTATGTTTAATTTGCTGGTGCCTTTTGGATTTATTCTCAAACTCAAATTTAAGTAGCTACACCTTCAGCTGTTCTGAAGTCAATTTGAAGAACTCTTTATATTGCAAATGGACTTGTCTTACACAATCCATGCTCTGCTCAATCAAAGGCATTTTTTTTCTTTCCTGCAACGTTGATAGTAAATGGGAATTGTACAGGTTTGGTACAAACATGCTGGTTTTTAAAAAAAATATTCTGTACAAACCATTTGAACAGAATAAAAGGGCGGGTGTGCAAAATTTCCCATTTTATTCCATTGTGTAAGACAATAACAAGCAGTGTGGTGGTTGAGAGTGGGTGGGGGTGATATTTGCAGAAGCACACAAGGTATCAAACACCTAATTCTGTAAATAGGAACTGCTCCCACTCATGAAAGGACAACCAAGCATTTGCAACAGTTATGAGCCAGAAGTGAATGATCTATCTCAGCCACCTCCTTGGCGCCAGCATAACAGATGCCAGTCTTCAGTCAACTCAACTCACTCCACGTGATGTCAAGAAATGGTATGGACCCTAACAACATTCTGGTAATAATGCTCCAGAATTGGCCATGCCTCTAGATAAGTTGCTGACTACTATCCAATGTGGAAAATTGCCTAAGCATGTCCTGTACACAAAAAGCACAGCAAATTCAGCTACCCCATTAGCCACCTCTCAATTATCAATAAAGTGATGGAAGATATCAGTAACTGCTTTGTCAAGCAACAGTTGCTTTGCTCATCGCCAATGTTTGGATTCTTCTGGGCCACTCAGTTTCCAATCTCATTACAGCTTTGATTCAAACATGGACAAAAGAGCTGAATTCCAGGAGGTGAGAATAACTGTCCTAGACATCAAGGTTACATTTGACTGAAGTTACCCTCGTCCAAATGCAGCAAGACCTGGAAAAAATCCAGGCTCGGTCTGACAAGTGGCAACTAACATTTTGCGACACACATGCCAGGCAATGTCCATCTCAAAATAGAAAGAATCTATCCATTGCCCCTTAACAATCGATCAACGGCGTTATCACCGAAACCTAAACATCCTGGGGTTACTATTAACAGGAAACTGAACTGGACCAGCATGTAAACACTATGATGACAAGGGCAGGTTCATGACTAGGAATCCTGCAGTGACTAACTCACCTCCTGATTCCCCAAGGCCTGTCCACCATCAAAAAGGTACATGTCAGGACTGTGATAGAATATTCTGTACTTGCCAGGGTAGGTGTAGTTCCGACAGCACTCAAGGAGCTTGACACCATCCTGGACAAAACAGTCTCCTTGACTGTCACCACATCCATAAACACACACACTCACTCTCGCTCTCTCTAGCGCTGATACTCAGGAGCAGCAGGATGCACAATCAACAAGATGCTTTTAGAAATTTATTAAGGTTCCTTACATAGCACTCTCCAAACAAGTGACCAATTCCATCTTAGAGTCATAAAGTCAGAGAGATGTACAGCATAGAAACAGACCCTTTGGTCCAACCTGTCCATGCCGACCAGATATCCCAACCCAATCTAGCCCCACCTGCCAGCACCCAGCCCATATCCCTCCAAACCCTTCCTATTCATATACCCATCCAAATGCCTCTTAAATGTTGCAATTGTACCAGCCTCCACCACATCCTCTGGCAGCTCATTCCATACACGTACCACCCATTGCGTGAAAATGTTGCCCCTTAGGTCTTTTTTATATCTTTCTCCTCTCACCCTAAGCTATGCCCTCTAGTTCTGGACTCCCCGACCTCAGGGAAAAGATTTTATCTATTTATCCTATCCATGCCCCTCAATTTTGTAAACGTCTATAAGGTCACTCCTCAGCCTCTGACCCTCCAGGGAAAACAGCCCCAGCCTGTTCAGCCTCTCCCTATAGCTCAAAACCTCCAACCCTGGCAACATCCTTGTAAATCTTTTCTAGCCTCACAACGTCTTCCCAACAGGAAGGAGACCAGAATTGCACGCAATATTCAACAGTGGCCTAACCAATGTCCTGTACAGCCGCAACATGACCTCCCAACTCCTGTATTCCATACACTGACCAATAAAGGAAAGCATATCAAACGCCACCTACACTATCCTATTTACCTGTAACTCCACTTTCAAGGAGCTATGAACCTGCACTACAAGGTCTCTTTGTTCAGCAACACTCCCTAGGACCTTACCATTAAGTGTATAAGTCCTGCTAAGATTTGCTTTCCCAAACTGCGGCACCTCGCATTTATCTGAATTAAACTCCATCTGCCACTTCTCAGCCCATTGGCCCATCTGGTCCAGATCCTGTTGTAATCTGAGGTAACCCTCTTCGCTGTCCACTACACCTCCAATTTTGGTGTCATCTGCAAACTTACTAACTGTACCTCTTATGCTTGCATCCAAATCATTTATGTAAATGACAAAAAGTAGAGTCCCAGCATCGATCCTTGTGGTACTCCACTGGTCACAGGCCTCCAGTCTGAAAAACAACCCTCCACCACCACCCTCCGTCTTCTACCTTTGAGCCAGTTCTGTATCCAAATGGCTAGTTCTCCCTGTATTCCATGAGATCTAACCTTGCTAATCGGGAAAGACAATGCAACAGAACACCACCACCTGCAAGTTCCCCGCCAAGCCATTTTCATTCCCAACTTCTCCTTCACTGGCATTGGGTCAAAATCCTGGAACTCCCTCCCTAATGGCATTGTGGTCTAAATACAGCACATGGACTAACTTGTTCACACAATCTCAAGGGCTCTAGGGATGGCAATGAATACTGGCCCAGTCAGTAACACCCACATTCCATGAACAGATATAAAAAAAAGCGCAGTACAGCAAATCCCCACTCAATCTACCACTGAATGATCAGCAAACTGATGGAAATTGTCATTGAAACTGGGATCAGGTGACAATTATACAGCAATAACTTGCTGAATGCTCAGTTTGAGTTCTGCTAAGGCCACTTATTAGATCCTTAGTTGAAGCCTGGCACCTTCTGGTCATTCAAGGCAAAAGCTACTTTGAGGTTCAGTGACTCAACAGCAAGATGAAGTGGCAGCAGCAGAGGCAGAACAAGGAAACCAAGCCAAAGCTAAAATGTCCAGTTCCCCATGCAGCATCTTCCCACTGTGGAAAAACACGTGGATCCAAAACTGATGATCTCAGTCATCTAAAGACATGCCTGGTGTTACGACAGGAGGTAAACCCTTCTGTTAATTAAACCAAACACACATAAAAGTTCACCTCACCTCGTAATCTGTTAAAGTATGAGTGACAGAGAGCTACTGAAATTCTACTATTTAAAGAAAAAATAACAATTTTATTCTTTAACTCCAAGAAAGAACATTAAAGAATCACTACTTACAACTTTAATCTTCCTTTCTCTCCCACTCTATAACAATGTACTGAGCCAATAAAGACTCTATTAAATTTACAGCAAACCAATTTTCAAAACCAGACCACAGCCGTCATCTCCGGTGTCAATCTTCTTCTGTTTGTAGAACTCCCTGTGTCGTTATCAGTCTTCTGCTGCAAAGATGTTTCATATGAAAAAGGTATCTTTCAGAGAGGGGGTTTGCGGGCAATCTGTCAATGGCAGAAGGTACTCTTTTGCTTGCTAACTATCCAAAATGCCTGCTTTTTATACCCCAAAACATCAGATTGCATCATTTCAGATTGCATCATTGGTTCAATGTTGTCAAAACTGTAAAATTCAAATTCAATTGTGCTTTAGTATCTTGGGGCATAATTTAAACTGATTGGTTAAATTCGAACTGCTGTGAAAACAACTCAGTTTCTATGTTACAGCCCAAATTGTCCAGTACAGTCTGTGACACCACAAATGTTTCCCAGCTTTCAGTCTCTCTTAAAGCTACAGTACACACATTCAACTTCATAACACTGGCCTGACAAAAGTTATCCTTAATCCCAAGGCACATCTGCTGCTCATGATGACCAAGTCCAAACAAGTACAAAAAAACTTGAATTTTGAAGGTGAGGTAACTGCTCTTAATATCAATTTGACTAAGTGTGGCATCAGGGTGCCTTCGAAAAACTGAAGTTTGGAATCATACCTACACAAAGAGGATGGTTTGGTTGTTGAAAGTCAATCATCTCAGCCACAGGAATCACTGAAGGACAACCATCTTCAGTTGCTTCAATGAACGTCCTTCCATCAGAAGGTCAGAAATGGAGATGTTTGCTGAGGAGTTCTAAACGTTCCATCTCATTTACAACTCTTCAGATACTGGATATCATTAATCTTTGGGCTGACAAATGACAAGTAATGTTTGCATCAAAAGAATGCTCGGTAGTGACCATCTCCAGTAAGAACTGAACAAATTCCTCTTGCCTAGAGATTACCACCTCCAAATTCCTCACTGGAAACTGAACTAGTTACAACAGCAAGTCAGAGGTTGGGAATCCTGCAGTGAATTATCATCTCCTTACTACTGGCATGTAACAGAACTCATCAGATATGCAAATTAAAAGATGTTTTCAAGGTTGCCAATGAGCACACGTCTATCATGTCTAAAGTCTAAACATAGAAAGCAAATGAGGATTTTAAATATTGAAGTGCAGAAAGGAATAATGTTGATGCAGGTATATACCATTATGGTATAAAATAGTTGGTTGATAGAATCGTAGAATCCCAACAGTGTAGAAAGAGGCCATTTGGCCCAACAAGTATCCCACCCAGACCCATTCCCCTAACCTATTACTCTACATTTCCCATGTCTAATGCATTCCTAAACACTATTGGCAATTTAGCATGGCCAATTCACCTAACATGAACATCTTTGGATTGTGGGAGGAAACTGGAGCACCTGGAGGAAACCCACGCAGACACCGGGAGAACAAGCAAACTTCACTCATTCATGCAAGGCTGGAATCAAACCCGGGTCCTTGGTGCAGTGCTAACCACTGAGCCAACATACTGCCCCACTCTTCAGTAGATGCTAACATACAAGAGGCAATTACACAAATAAATGGGAGCTGTCCTGAAATACAGAGAAGTCTAAAATCAACATGCAAAGTGCACATAGAAAAGTTTAATAAGATAGGTTACACATCAGAATTTGGACTTTACATTCCACAATTTTAAGATTGGCCTGATCAGTGTACATACCAATATCATGAGACTACTCATAATTATTTGAAGATGTTACCTCCACGTCCAAACATCTAAAATGCTAGAACTCAATAAGTGAATCAAGGGTAATTAAACTATTAAACTTGACTAAAAGAGAAGCAGTCATATCGGCAGCAGAAAGGGCATAACACTGAGGATAGCATGGAGAAGGGTATTTCAATGGTCTGTACTGGGACCCTTCATGTCTTTTGTGCCCCAGTTAAATTACTTGGTGAACAATGCAATGTCAATGCCACATCACTACATTTACAGCTAACACCAAGTTTAGGGGGAGTTGTTGACTCTGAGCAGGCATTCATAGCCTTAATGGGGTGCATATCAGAGCTAATAAAATTGAATTACAGAATCATCATCGGATCCCTACAGTGTGGAAACAGGCCATTCAGCCCCTCGAGACTGCACCGACTCTCCAAACAGCATCCCACCTATCTTGAGTCCAACAGTAACAACACAAAGAGTGGACCTTGTGGTACAGTAGCAGTGTCCCTACCTCTGAGCCAGGAGGTTTGGGTCCAAATCCCATTGCTGCAGAGGTGTGTATTACCATCTCTGAACAAACTGATTAGAAAATATCTAGAGACAACACAAAACGATGTTCAGAAATGTAGGCATTTGCACATTCTGCCAATGGAACAGAGGTTCACAAGAAGGTTGTTAACAGACTCTTACCTACCAGAGCTCAATGTTGTAAGGTGACTATAAATAAAAATGTAGAAATTATCTACAGTATCCATGATCTCAGTTCTGACAGTTGTAATAACTTTTCAAGATGGAGGTGGAGTAGCAGCGCAACGTGCCGTCTCCCCAGCCAGGAGCCTGGAGCTCATCAACTCCATCGACTTTACATTAAAAAAAGCATAGAAAAAATGATGTTTCCAGTCTTTTTTAAAATTGGACCTTACCTTCTTTCAACAACTTCAGCAGAAGACAACTTTTGGCCCAGCGAGATGGCTTTCAACAGCTTGGAATGGCAGTCACACAGTATGGCGATCTTGGCCTGGTGTGGCCTCTTGACTGGGTATGAAGATCTTGATTGGCAGCTTCCAGATATTCCAGCAGCCCAGTGTGAAACTGTAGTCCCAGTGCAGAGGGACCGGTGAGGCAATTTCAGCCCTGATTTCCAGTGTACCATGAACCCAGGTGCCTTTAATTGAACTGTGGTAAACTTTTCCTTTTATTTTGTTATTGATGACTTCTGTCCTTAATTTAGGCACTATGGTATGGCAACTTACAAATCTGATCACAGTATTGCTTTTGTAAAAGTACACGCCACAATAAATTTCTATTCTAACTTTGAATCTTGCCTCTGCCAGTTAACATATAAAACACAATCATTTAATACAAATAACATGCATTCACGGATTACATTACACACACAGTCCTAACATGCTTTGTGTCCCTATTCAATTCTTGGACAAAGCCCTACATGCCTCCTCCAGATTTCCAACTCCATCCCCGATTGTACACAGATTATGTAACTCCTCCCTCAGCAATCATCTCTTAAAGGGGGCAACTATTACAACGATGTGTTAAGATGACAGGTCATTGAATTAAATCCAAACCAATTCATCCCAGGACCTTGAGGGTTGGGAGTCTTTTAGAATTCTGCAAAGAATCACCAAAACATTTAAGAAAGGGAAAATATGAACCTGAGAATAAGCAGAATAAACAGACTGTAAAACTTCAATAGGAATGTTAAAAAAAAATTAGTAAAACCAAATATCAGTGAATAATAATAAGTGGAGTCAAAAGAATTTATCAAGGAAGTAAGGCTAGGTAGAGAAGCTCAACAAATTCTTTAGTCTTTCGGCTCAGAAGGATACTCTAATATTCTCCGGAAAAAAATGGAAAATCAAAGGATTTGTGGAACAATTAACTGCAAGGTATTAATATTAGTAAAAAAAAATAAACTAATGGGACTCAAAGTAGGTAATTTCTCTGGACTTGTTGGAAGAAATGGCGTTGAGGTGGAAGATGCATTTGGCTTTATCTTCAAAATCCTACAGACTCGAGAATAGTTCCTGCAAATTGCAAGTCAGCAAATATAACTCCATGACTTTAGGAGGAAGAGAAAAATGGAAAATTACAGACTTGTTAACCTCCCAAGTTGAAAGGAAGATGGGGTAATCTTTTAATAAAAGATGTGATAACAGGATACCTAGATAATAATGGTATGATTGGGCAGAGTTAATGTGGATTTTTGCAAGGGAAGTAATGTTTGATAAATAAATTTGATTATTTTGAAGCTATAACGAGCTGAAAAGATAAGGTGGAACTGATAGTTGTGGCACATTTAGATAGTCAGTAAGCTTTTAGGTATTCAGAAAGCTGCACGAAAAATTAGAAAACAGGGGCGGTGTGGACTTGTTGGGCTGAAGGGCCTGTTTCCACACTAAGTAATCTAATCTAATCTAATCTAAAATTAGAGTATGTGAAACTGGGGAAATATCTTGGCATGGATTGAGGACTGGTTAACGGTCAGAAAAGAAAGAGTAGGAAAGGTGCATTATTTTCAGTTCAGCAGGCTACAGGGAGACCTGCACGGATCGGTCCTTGAACCCTAGCTAACCCGAGCATTAAGTGTAATGGCACAAAAAACTAGGCAGAAGTGAGAGATGTGAGGAGGATGTAAGGATGCATTAAGGAGATTTGGAGATGTCAAGTGAGTGGATAATAAAAAGGCAGATAGAATACAATGTGGAGAATAAAGGAGGTTATTCATGTTGATCGGCAAAATAGAAATACACAGACATTTTGAATTTCAAAGGAATCTAGGATATGCTTGTTCACAGATCACTGGAAGTTAACCTGCAGATGCAATAAGTAATTACGATGAAAATGACGTGTTGCCTTCTACGACAAGAGGAGTTGAATACTGAAGTAAAGATTCTTTCTTGCAATTATATGGAGCCTTGGTGTTATCCTACCTGGAGTATTTTGGGCTGTTTCGTTCTATCTACCCATAGGAAAACATACTTGTCATAGAGAGAGAGCGCAACAAGGTTCACTAAACTAATTCCTGGAATGGAGGGGCTGTCCGAAGAGAAAGAACGAGCTACACTGGATCTACATTCTCTTCAGTTAAGAGGAATGAGGTAGGCCATACACAAAAAGGAAGACCTTCACTCATACAGTGGTAAATCTTTGCAATTCTCTGGCCAAGAGTATACTCAAGACTGAAATTAGTTCGTTTCTAGATATTAGAAACATCAAGGAAAACGGGGGACGGGGGGAGGGGCGGTCCTTTCCAAACATCCATTGATCTCTATAAATGGCAGAGCAGGCTCAAAGGACTAAATGACTTACTCCTACAGCTATTTCTCATGTTCCTCGGTCCCACATCTTGTTTTTGCTTATCAAATTCTAAAAAGTAGCTTAAATTATCACAGGAAAATGATTCGTTACACGTGCATCAACAACCAGTGGTGAATAGTATGAAACTGTCCATTGTCATTCAGTAACTGCACATCTCCCTTCATCCTTACTCAAATGTGTAAAGTATATATAATGGTTTGTTATCAAACGAATGAGGTACAATGTAATGCACCAGAAAGCTGAATGAAAACTGCAAAGCATGCTCCGCTTTTACCCTGTAGCCACTAAAACATCACTTCAGCAGCAACTTGATCACTTACTGATTGACCCACAAACAGGCAAGATGGGCTGATATCGGATTTCATTTGCATTATACTGTACATGTAATACTATTTTCATGATGGTATGCATTTGCAATAAAGTTTTAATTACACTATGCATGATCAACATATGCTCTTCCTCAAATTTGATTTGAACATGAACAACCACTAGTTGAGTTTGTGGCACTTTTAAATAGAGTTGGAAATCACTTTCTGTTACTATCACTGAATATTTTTGGGATCTTGTTTCAAAAATCGCTTCTTTATGAACCCTACTCAAATGTCAAAAACAAAATTCTTACAAGACATGGTCAGTTAGCCATGTTTCAACTTGCAAAGGTGAAGTTTTAAGTGCTTTCCAAACATCTATATACATCATGAACCTTAGTAATGACTTTGTAATTTATTAAGTTAATAAAATGAAAATGTAGTTAATTAATATTAAAATGTAATTTATTTAAAAATATTAAATAGCTTTGTAATTTACTTTTGAAGTTAATTCTTTCTCTCAAGTGACAAAAAAATAAGTTGGATCATGAGTACCATATTTATACAGTCAACTCTGTTGACAAATTTTTTTAATAAGCAATATTTTTCCTTTAACATACACATTTTCAATATATATTTTACTTATGCTGATACTAAGACATTGTTTTGTTACAATGACTAGCGAGAATGCATTCAATCTATCATTCCTGTGAAAAGGAAATGTTTTATTGTTGTTATGCCTCAGTGAGGTAGTTCACTGGAAATCAAACCCCTGCTAGCTCTGGAATTGCAACAAAAATTGCAAATTTTATAAAAATACACAAACTCTCCAGTTTTCCTGTCTTTTCAACCCAGAATGACTTAAAGCACAGACAAGATTTCTGTACTTACTAAGAATGATCATTATGAACAACAGATTCCAACTACAGAGTATGAATTATGAACTGCGTAACTATTGCTTAAAACTCCAATTGCCTTACAAAAATCCCCCTACATATATACATACCAACAAACACATTAAAAAGGGTGTCACGGGCAGAGGGAAAGGCTGGGAAGACAATTCAGTGCTATTTGTCTACAGGGTTCACCAAGATGTGCTTTTTGGCTTCTGAGGAATTGCTATTGCTCAGTCTTACTTTTCCAAGTACAGTTTACTGTCACTTGCTTGCAGGAGGCAGAGTGTGACTGGTTCAAATTTGGGAAGTTTCAACTTGGGTGGTTAAAAACCACAGCTTACAGTAACCATGAAGGGAAATAAAAACCAAACTTGCTAGAGAAACTCAGCAGCTCTGGCAGTATCTGTGGAGAGATAGCAGGGTTAACTCAAGATCTGACAGAGTCACTGGATCCAAAACGTTAATCAAGCTATCTCGCCACAAGGTGTTGAGCTGACTGAGAACCAATCACATTGCTGTTGGTGGGCAGAAAGCTTTTGTCATTGACAAATGGTCACCATTCCACAGAACAATCAGCAACTTATTGCCAACTGAATTTCAAGTTGAACGCATGGCCTTGTTTCAGCTCATCTGCAACCAAACCTCCCCCACTGCTTGAACAAACAGCAATGTAAACACACTTAGAATGAGTACCAGTAAACTGCTTTAAAAAATACAACCATCCTTTCCACAAACTTTAGTTTTCAGAACAGTTCTTTTCTCATTTCAGTCCACAATCAAAAATAAATGACAATAAGTCTTTACAATGCAGAACTGACAATGAGTACTTTGCATTTCATATTTGGACTTTTAACTTTGTTTCTTTCTTTTACTAGCTTGTACTTAAGTTTTTTGTACCTAGGTACTTTGTACCTAAGATGGCACTGTATATGGTGACATTGTACACTTTTCACTGCACTCCTGTACCTCAGCACACGTGACAATAAAATCTCAATCTCAACTATAATGGGGTTGAATTGTCAAGGGGTTATTTGGCGCGTGATCATACTATTCTACAGGATTAAGATTTGGGTGACACGGTCTTCATAAACAATCAATCTCAACCCATCCACTCACAGAAAGGAACCCAGTATCTTTGTCAACATCAGAAAAGGAAAGTTTCTCACAGAAGCTAGCTGTAACATAAGATGCAATGGGATTGCAGTCTACAAGCATGGAGATTTGTTTCCCTTGAACCAAATGACTGTGCCAACTAAAAGATTCCCTTCACCTACTCCTCCTGAACATTTCACAATTTTTTTTTACTGCATGGCTAGAATGATGTTATTCTTGGATAAAGGTTTTATTTATTATTGATCTGTTAGCTGATAGATGTGATCCAAGGCACATTTATCAAAGTAGTAGTACATTGAGCATGTATCCCTGCAGAATTATTTATTACCTTAGATATTTCTAACCAGTTTTCATCATTTATTTTGGCACAATTTAGCTCTTCTTCTGAAGGTAAAAAAACACTCAAGTACCACCATTGCTGGTGGACTCTATACCATAAATCCCATTACATGTAATCAATTTCGATCACACAATCATGGTTTGAAAGCATGCACTGACATGTTTAAAAGTTTGAATCTGTTCTACGGCTCTCTCTGCTTTTATTTCTGATGTGAAAAATGTTTGCAACAGAAGTGCCACAAATAAAAGAATGAAATCAACCGATCAAAAACATTGAAAATTCAGGGATATATTTGGAATCATTTGCATTAGTATACTGTAGAAAAGATTTGTAAAATCTCTGCCACACTGTAGAAAGGTATTTCACAAATCCTCGAATTTCATCGACTGCCCACATATGTCTCCATTTTCACAACAGCCAGTCAATGATCCACTTTCTATTTAAAGAAATCTATATGCAGCACACAACAGATTCATGAGCACATGAAACTATCTTGCAAATTTACTGATCCCACCATGCTCCCATTGGGGAGCAGACCTGACTCCAGTCCAACACGATAGTTTATGTTCCCAGTACAGAGGCCAAACAAATTGCTCAGATGGTGCGGCAAGAGGCCCACACCATCTCCCATAGCAACTGGAGATGAGCAGCCTGAACTGTCCTGCCAACATCCAGAGAACAAAACAACACACCAACCACAATGTTAAAAATAATTCTTGGCTAAGTTGCTGTACTAACATCAAATGCACTTGTATCTAAATTTCACACTCCTCTATTTTTAAATACACCTTGAAGGTTAATGCCCCTGTTAAAACAGAAGGAATTTGATGAAGGATAGCCATGGTAAATGCAGGGTTACCAGGGGTGGGATGCTCTCCAGAGGGTTGATGAAGACTCCATGAGCCAAATGGCCACTTTCCACACTTTACGGATTCTATGATAAATTGCACCATTTTAATCTGGCATCAGTTCTGAAAAGTCAGTATCATTTTGCTGCTGGCATTCCATACTGGCATAACAACCCTTTCAAGCAAAATGGTAAGGCCAACCTCAAATCATATTTTGCCCTAATACTGAAATACTAAATAATTTCAACTTTTCCATTCTGAATCAACATGTCCACACAGACAATTGAAAACTGTCAAAATAAACCGGTCCCACTGCTGTCCCACCTCCTCACCAATAATAGCTCTGAGGTGCCTCAGCTTGGAACCACACAGTATCACAACTTGCACTGAAGAGAAATTTGTGCATCTGAAGAAATACTTGCTCCAAAATTACTGACTATTTTCCTCTTTAACTATATGGTAAAAATTTAAATTAAGGTTAAAATATAAAATTTCCAAAGTGGCAACTGAATTTAGATCTGCAATTACGCTTCCTTTTGAGAATCACACCAAGTTTCCACATTCCAAATGCAGCTCCACATGAAGGTAGAACTGCACTGAAAGGTAATAAACTGCTAAAATGTCTTCATAGAATGGAATCACTTGGCCCAGGTCCACAATGGCCCCCAAACAGCATCCCACCCAGACTCACCTTATCCCTGTATTCTCCTAATCCCTCTAACTTGCATTTCCTTGGGACACTGCACATCTTCGGACTGTGGGAGGAAACCAGAACACTTGGAAGAAAACCACGCAGGCATGGGGAGAATGGCCAAACTTCACACCGGCAGTCGCCGGAGGGTGGAATCAAACCCGGGTCCCTGCCGCTGAGACAGCAGTGCTAACCACTGAGCCACCCCTTGTTGCTCATACAATTTTACCAATAGTACTTTCAGAATGAATGTTTTATTTCATGATCACAGTTAGTGCATTTTCCCCCAACTGTTTTTCTAAAATAACATCAGGCATATAACTTGGCTTCTTAGTGCCCTCTAAGTGTCAAAAAAAATTAATGGGCTAGATTTCAGATGACGATTAAAGGTCCTACAATTCTGGGTTTGCAGATAAATTCTTTTATAACATCATGAATGAGGAGGCAATTCAAAAGCATTTACCCACATTGTGCACGGTGATGGGAGTGCACAGCTGTGATTGTTTTGTTGGGCGCCTATAAATAGTAAAGCCAAGTCCATACAGATATCATCACGCAAAACTGAGGATTGATTCCTCAATTATAATTGCATGGAAGCCATATTGTTGCAATATTGTCATACATTTTTGTTTGTGAAAAGCCAACTCACATCAGGCCAACATATGCTGGTTGCTTTTGGCTCTTCAAACCACTGATTCATCTGATGAATGTAAAAATAGCTAATGCAATTACAAGCATTAAACCTGACCTTTCATTCCTGTTAGCTCCAGATTCAGCACTTTTGCAGCCTCCCCCAAAAGAATGTGTCACTTAAAAATTGGCAACAGAACAGTGAAGCTTGACCAATCTGTACCAACCTCCACCTTTCAAAGAGGAATCACAGGATAACATTCCTGGTACCCCAGTTGCAGCTTTGTAAATGATACTTAGTCTACATCAAGAAAGTTAAAGGTCACATAACACCAAGTTATAGTCCAACAAGTTTATTTGGAATTACTAGCTTTTGAAGCACTGCTCCTTTGTCAGGTAGAAGCAGTGCTCTGAAATCTAGTACTTCCAAATAAACCTGTTGGACTATAACCTGGTGTTGCGTGATTTTGAACTTTGAACACCGCAGTCCAACACCAGCACCTCCTCATCATAGATCACAAGGAAAGGAGTACTGGTATGCTGCATGGCTCAGTGATAAACTGGATGTTTGTCATCATTTACCAGGCAATCTGGGCTTGTTAGATTATTCTGCTCAGATTTAGGGTCAAAGCTAAACATACATCATCAGATGCTTCTCAATACAAGTGCAACAATCAACACTTTAAAAATGTCAGAAAATTGCAAAATCATGCCATCTAGTTCAAAAACAAAATCATACAATCCCTACAGTGTGGAAGCAGGCCATTAGACCCAACAAGTCCACACCGATCCTTTAAAGAGTAAGCCTCCCAGACCCATTCCCCTACCCTATTACTCTACATTTACCCCTGACTAATGCAACTAACCTACATATCTTTGAATTCTATGGGCAATTTAGCATGGCCAATTCACTTAATCTGCACATTTTTGGACTGTGGGAGGAAACCCACGCAGACACTGGGAGAATGTGCAAACTCCACACAGACAGTCGCCAGAGGCTGGAATCAAACTTGGGTCTCTGGCGCTGTGAGGCAGCAGTGTTAACCACTGAGCCACCGTGCTGCCCTTCTATGTTGTGACTTAGCAATACAAACCTTGAATACTGAAGAGGGAGGCCAACGGCAAGAATGCCAAATTTCAAATGATCACTATAATTTCTAATTGAGAACAGAAGACTTGTTGACCAATTATTATCCATGTTTTGAAAAACGTGGTGCTGGAAAAACACACCAGGCCAGGCAGCATCCGAGGAGCAGGAGAATTGACGTTTCAGGCATAAGCCCTTCTTCAGGAATTATTATCCATGCCTACTTCTCAGGCAAGGAGCACCACATTCAGGCCCCATGCAATGACTCATTGGAAGATGCATTTATTGAAGTCAAACAGATTGATTACAAACCTGCAAATCCTTCCCATACACCCAGAGACAAGTGATAAGAGCAAGAAAGAGTTTCCTAGTCTGCCATCCTTTAGACAGGAGCAGAAATTTACTGCAGTGCTTTACCCATAAACAAGGACCTCTCAATGACCTCTCTATGGTCCAAGCATCAAAAATAAGCGTTGGAGAAAAGATGGACTACAGATACTGTCTACAAGGCAGCTCTCATGCAATATTGGAAATTGTGAATCTTGGATTGAAGTTAAAATAATCTCCTGAGATATTCAATTGTAGGCACGAGTGAGGCAAAGGGAAAATGTTGGAATGACAACTTCTTTAAGCAGGTTTGTTACTGAAAGATAAACTAATATTGGCAGATATTTCTTGACTCTATTTTAGTAGTAAAATAACTAAATTAATTCGGTACTTTTGTCACCAAAAACAAAGCTTAGAGAATGAATTGCCTTCTTCTTAGTCACAACATTTACTATGAAACACCATCTCAACAAAATCAAATATTTATGGCCTGGACTTAAATTATGGCCTGACCTGCTGCGCTTTTCCAGCAACACATTTTCAGCTCTGGACTTAATTTAAGCCAACTTCAGCATTTTCAAAGTCATTTTTAAACATGCCACATACATATAGTACCAGATTGCCCAATGCAAATCTTTCCAATACCAGAACTATTAGAATGTAGAGATCATTTGAAAGTATGAATGATATTCAAGCTTATGTTAAACATATTGTTTTGTAAATTATCAGCAGTCTTCAGTCACAACATAATAGTCTGGCACTGGCATCTAGCTCTACACAAACGTCTGAAGATATCCGTTAAGAAGGGATTCCAAACGGAGTTTTGTACCACTATTTGAACATTCATTGGATTTTGTGGATGCAAGCTGCATTGCTTCACTAAAGATCGAGTCTCAAATAACAAAATGTACACTTAAGGACCAAACTCTTGATTTGCTCAATTGTCAACCCCTTACACGTTTAACAAATTTCACTAGAAAGATAACCATTTACTGTAAGGAGACTCAATTATTTCATGCAGATCACAAGAAAAGGAATTCTTTAGGAAATTTTCATTTATTAATGATTTTAAATAAAAGCTGTTGATAATCAACATCACTCACTTTGCAAATAAATAAAATGTTTTAGTCAACATTTACTTAAGGTCTTTCATGTCTGTTTTCTTTATTTCAATTAATTATTCAACCCCATGCTGAATGTTTTTAGGAAGGCCCACTACACTGGGGTGGGAAGGGAGGTCAACAACAAGTCATCATCGCCTTCATCCCTTTCCACTGCCTGCTAACTCACTTCTCAGTGAGGGATCCTGATTTGGCAACCTGCAAACACCTCCGACAGTCATTTGATTGCCAGGCGACAGATATGGCAAGTCTCTGCCCCCATCCCTCCCCCTGATCTCTGCTGAGCGATTACTAGTGGCAACAGAATGAGGCCAGAATATGGATCTTAATTCCAAAGTCTGGAATTAAGAATATGATGACCATGAAATCATTATCGACTGTCAGAAAAACAGGTACCCCTAAGGGAAGGTAATTGCTGTCCTTACCTGGTCTAGCCTACATGTGACCCACAGCAGTGTTATTCTCTCTTGACTGTCATCTGGGCAATTAGGCATGAATAATAAATGCTAGATACCCACATCTCAGACATGAATAAGGCGGCCCAACGTTGGCAATAACTACCCAATTTGATGCTCCCCTCCACGAAACTGCTGCAGCAGAAAATTACATCCCTTATGGTGTCAATGTATTGTAGTTAAAACCCATCTGATTCACTCTGGGTTGTAACATAAGCTAGCAAGCAATTCAGCCAATGGAACATAGAGATGGACAATAAATGCTCAATAGTGAAGACAGCATCCCATCTTAACACAATTAAAAAAATAACGATGTGACCCAACGTAAGGAGACTGACAAGTTGAACTCCGACACAGTTCTCACTCTGTTCAAAGACACATTTTGAATGAGTAAGTTGAAAGGGAGGTTACACACATTCGTTTTCTAATAACAGAAAAAGCAACAGGCTTGTAAAACTAATGATCAGAGATGTTACCAAAGACCAATAATGAGTTAAAAAGGCAAATGGATATAATTTGAGAGAAAATGAGTTGAGGGACATGTTGAAGAAATCACATGAATCAAAAAAAAAGGCCTATAATTCTGTTGTCTACATTTATGGCCTATTCCTGGAAAGCCGTTTTAATACTTAACACCAGTTTTGTAATGATGATAACTCCTATCAATGAATCAGTTTACACAGTGATCAAGTACTTCTTTCTGAAAAGGGGAACTTTCGGTGAACATTAATTCAACACATTCAAATTGTGCAAAACCACACACATGTCTATGATTGGCTAAGTCTTTTGAGGAATATGTCACGGCATCCCTAATTTTAGATCGTCTGGTTTTTGTCAAATCGCGCGCCATTCAAAAACGGTCCCATTTCAGTAAACTTTACACCGACCTGATCATCATAGCGGTAAGTCAAGGCTTGCTCTCCTGTTGTGTCTTCCAGAAAACTCCCCTGTGGAGAAAGTGCAAATTCGGGAAGGAAGTAGACAGTCTGTGATTGTTCTCCATTTCCCTGGAAAGAAAAAATGAATGAATGAATGGCTAAAATTTTCTTTTCCCTCCATTACAGAAACTAAATATCAACAAAGACTTTTAAAGTGATTTTATTCTAATAGCTCCAATTTTCCAGTCACTTCAACCCATTTCCCCGAATATCATCCATCATTATTAGCATGATTTCCTCTGTGAAATTATTCTCAAGGCATATGGTACAAAAAAGTAGTTAAAACTTACAGGATCTCACCAATGAAAAACAGGTCATGTGCACATAATTTGAGAAATAATTAAATACGATTGCTCCAAAATGACTGCTTCCGGTTTTCATCTCCAAACACTTACTGAGCTTACACTTAGCCATGTCAACCTGGGCTCAGTGGTGACACTCTCACCTTGAGTGAGAAAGGCAAGGATTTCAATCCCCATTCTGAAACAGAAACTAGAGCACAAAATCTAGGTTGATACTTCAATGTAGTACTCACAAACTACTACACTGTCAGGGATGCCACCATTTGGATGAAATGTTAAACAAAGTCTACCTACCCTCTCAAGTCATGAATCAGATCCTACCGTATTACATTGCGAGAGTGTAGGGCTGCTCCCCCCTGGTACCCCTATCAATATCACTGAATAGAAAACCTATTATCTGGTCATTATCACAATGCTGTTTGACCTTTCAAACCTTCCAAACTTTCATGTCACCCCATTCCAATTTTTTCAAGTTTCTCACTGACTGTGTGTTTGCGCTACAGAAATGTGACTTCTTTCTTGCTGATAATGACAATTCTATTTGAATGGAGGAGTATATGTTCTAAAAAATCAAATGCTCGTGTCAGAGTAGCTGATGAGCTCCTATACAACATAGATAATTCCTCTATTAAGTGTCAGCTTGTGTTTGGGTTCATTTATGGTCTGTATTTCCTTTGTTCGTTGATCTAATGACCTATTTAGTTTTGAGTAGTAGAGGAACAACCAATTGGGAAACTTAGCAATTAAGGACATATTCCATTAAGAGGTTAGACATTTCTACTCAGACTATGAAGAAACCGAGGATATAGGCTTTCCTTCTACAGGATCCTAAACTATTTAATCTTTCCCTCACCTTAGTTAGCATGACATCATCATGCTAGGTGGAACTTAATGCAACATTAAACATTAACTCTCTCAGAACCATTACGTTATACAACAATCTGGAACAGGACTTTGCAAAGAATGGTAATGTTATGTTATCGACACATTGCAGGTGGGAATGGTTCTGTTCCTGCATTTGATCTGGCTCCATTTATGACAGAACCTGAAATAATATAGCAAAAGCTAAATCTGTAAAAGCATAGCAAAGGTAATTTTAACCTAATCCATCTGCCGGAAATTGACAGGATCAGGTCAGGAGCCAATTTTACACCCAGATGGTTTTACTCTTCATTGACAGTCCAAGCATAATGGAGCAACCTGGAAAACCAGTGAACAACTATATGACGTGAACCTTCCCACAGGTAACTTTGGGTAAAATTGTCACGGCATCGCTCAAGCAAAAACCTAGCTAATGTTTCAGCTACAGACTTCTAGTCAGATTTAGTGATTACTGTTTCACAATTGGAGTGTTTATTGCTTTAATAGAACAAGATAGCTGTATTAAGTGTAAAAGCAACTATTTGCCATTTAACACACCAAGTTTAATACATCACAATACTACTATCAAGAAACTGATCATCTGAAACCTGTTTCAAATAAACCTGTTGGACTCTAACCCAGTGTCCTGTGATTTTTGCATTTAATTGGAGAATCTGGAAAATGCTAGTTAGCTGTACCTGAAAAAATGTAACCATATTTGAATAAACATGAACGAAACAAAAACAGAAATTGCTGGAAGAGGTCAACAGGTCTGACAGCATTTGTGGAGAGCAAATCAATGTCAACTTCTTGGGTCAAGTGACCCTTCCTTAGAATGGAAGAATAAACATGACATTTCCTTCACACCAAGATGGCAGCAGAGTAGAACTCTCCAAACTGAGCTCCTCCAGTCCTTCTGTTTAATTCCTATTTCTTTCTCTTTTTCTCTCTCTGCAGGCTCCCCATCTTTTTTCCCCATTTCTGGCATTTTGCACGATGCGGATCAGGCTGGAGGCAGAGAGGATGGCTAGTGGGCTGGAGGCCAGAGTGGAATGGCAACAGTTGGGGACCGGTGTGGCAGTCAGCGGTTTTCAATTCCCAGCATGGCAACTAATGGAGTTTAAATTCAATTCATAAAATCCTGGAATTGAAAGCTTGTGTCAGTGAAAGGTACTATGAAATGATCAGTGACTGTCATAAAGACCAATCTGACTCACTCTGCTGGCTCCAGCCCGACAATATAGTTGACTCTTAACTGGCCTCCGAAATGACCATAGCAAGCCGCTTAATTCAAGGGTGAGTAGGGATGGGCAATAAATTCTCGCCTTGTCAATGATGCCCATATCCAATGAAAAGTTATTTTGTGACAAATACACAAGGGATATGCAAATGAAGGTCTAACATTCACATTTTATGCTTACCACTGAAGGCGCGACACCAATAATACAGTATAATAAAACAAAACAAGCATCACACAAGGTCAGAGTTGGAAGAAATTGGAACAGCAAGGGGGCCATTGATCAAGGTTGAGGGAAAAGTAGTCATGTTATTTTGTTGAGGGAAGGTAATGTACATTATGATTTGGAATAGATAACAAAGCAAGCAACATTGAACAAATACCAAAAAAGGAGAAAAGTGAACCTTGACAAAGAGACACTGGATGGAACATAGCAAACAATCATCACAACTCATCTGGGAAATAAAAATTCCTGGATCAAACATCCAACCAAGTTTCCAACTGGAGAGAGATTTGTATCAGAAAGAGCCATTAGAGACACTGTGTGGGAGGATTGGGATCTGGAAATATGGTGGGATTAATATCTAGAGCCCAGAAATGACTTTTGTGATTGGCACAGCTCCTTCTTTACTTTCCTCACTCACACATCCACATTTTTGTTCTCTTTTATGCTTCTCCTTCTCAGTCCCTTTCACCTCCCCATCAGCCATCCATCATCCTATAATTCCACTTCTAAATAGGTTAATAAACTCTCAGGTTAACATCTTAAACAGGGAGCACAGAAGCTGGGGAGTGGAATAAACAGCATGACTGAAAAGAATGAGGTAGAAGAAGTTAGCAGGAAGCACTTGAACTGAAAAGGAAATGCATGCCAGCCTATGGGAGGCATTCAATATCACAAAGTGACTGAACAGGGTAGTTTGCCAACTGCCTCTGAGGGAATCACAGTCAGCAGGCAGATAAGGAAACAGGCAGAAGGCAGAGAAGTAGGCAGGTTCAACGTGCCCCAATTTCTTTGTATAACTGCTGGTTGTGGAAGACGTCAAATTCAATATGTTTAATAGAGGACAATACAGCCAGAAACAGGGAAAACTGGCAGATGGGAACTGCTTGGACTCCAATGACACCGGATAAGAAGCGGTTGCTTGTGGAGTGCCAAGCTATAAAGGACTAACGCAGATCAGATTGGCTGTTGAATTGGATCAGACACAAATGGAAGCACGGAGAGCAGCCAGAGACAGGGTGATTTCAACTTCAGTACAATCTGTGATGCCAAACAGATGGCAGGCACTTGCTGCAATTGGTATTGATAACCACCAATCAGGAGAGACCAAATCATCCGAAGAAAAGCTAATGGGCAATAAAAACAACAGACCAAATTCCAACCGCATATTCCAAATTGAGTCCTACACTGCTGACATGAAGAAACCACAGCAATAAAATGTTTCCTAGGGATTTACATCAACAGACATAAAACTATATGGCTAAATCGTTGCACTTGGTTGTAATTATTGGAGTTTTCTGGGTTTATATTTTTTGCATGAGTAGATTTTCAGCTGGCTGATAAACTAAGACAGCAGCTCAAGTCAAGTTCATCTTTTTATTTGGGTCATTTGCCCGGTTGGGTTGTGTTATTTTCCACATTGGGATTAGTACCTTTGGAAAAATGTTCAATTTTATAGTATTTGCACTCATTTGTTATTAAAAAATGCACAATTAAATAAAATCACCTTCTGTTATAAAATAGAAATCACCTTTCCGATGGGTGGCTTTGCATGAAGGCAGTATTTCCTAGTTCTGGAGAGAGTCATAGCAGACTCAAAATATCACTCCCTCTACCGCAATCCTCCCACCACCAGCTGCTGTCAGCCCTGTTGTGTTTCTCTAGCACACTTTGTTTATTTGAGAGTTTGCACTGAAACACCATAGGCATTTCAAAAACTTGTGATTCTGCTCTTTTAACAAGGTTATGTTGACCTTAGTTTTTTCTTCAGGTGGTTATAAAAGGACAGGTTCTGAAAAGTCTGGGGTTGAAGGGTTTTAGGTCCAATTTGATTATAGCTAACAAATACTGCTTCAGGCAAATGGCGTTCACGTTTATAAAACCTCTTGTGCAATGAAAGAGGAGTGGCCAGTTCTCCCAACTCAGTTTTTGTCTGGTTTAGTTTGGAATGGCTATTCAATAAAAGCAGACAGGCAGTTTTGAAGCTGCTGAATCCAAAGACACAGGCCCATGCTGATCCTCCTCTCTCTTTGACATCTCTCCTGTAAGACCCTGACACCTTTTGTGCCAAGGGTTGTTTATGTGGTCTTGGAAGTCTGGGAACAGTAGCATTAAGTTGGGATAATCTGTTGGGTTTTCAGATAGCTTACGTTATTCAGTATTCTGTTCTCTTTTGCGTTTCATTCGGGAATCTTGTAAATAAATTCTGTTTTGCTTAAAACTAAGTGGGTTGACCAGCTGCATCTCTCCTGGAATATCCACTGTACACCTGCAAGCCAAGTTCAGTTCTGGCCTACTTTATTGAAATGTTTTGAGTGGATTTAACCTGGTCCATAACAAACTTCAGGTTGAGATTATAATTAGAGAGTTATAGAGATATACAACATGGAAACAGACCCTTTGGTCCAACTTGTCCATGCCGACCAGATATTCCAACTCAATCTAGTTCCACTTGCCAGCACTCAGCCCATATTCCTCCAAACTCTTCTTATTCATAAACCCATGCAGATGCCTTTTAAATGTTGCAATTGTACTAGCCTCCACCACTTCCTCTGGCAGCTCATTCCATACACGTACCACCCTCTGTGTGGAAAAAGTTGCCCCTCAAGTCTCTTTTATATCTTTCCCCTCTCGCCCTAAACCTATGCCCTCAGTTCTAGACTCCCGCACCCCAGGGAAAAGACTTTGTCTATTTACCCTATCCATGCCCCTCATGATTTTACAAACCTCTAAGGTCACACCCCTGCCTCTGACACTCCAGGGAAAACAGCCCCAGCCTGTTCAACCTCTCCCTATAGCTCAAATCTTCCAACCCTGGCAACATCCTTGTAAATCTTTTCTGAATCCTTTCAAGTTTCACAACATCCTTCTGATAGGGAGGAGACCAGAATTGCACACAGTATTCTAAACGTGGCCTAACCAATGCCCTGTACAGCTGCAACATGACCTCCCAACTCCTATATGGAATACTCTGACCAATAAAGGAAAGCATACCAAACATTATCATATCTACCTGTGACTCTACTTTCAAGGAACTATGTGTGAAAGCACCTCTGGATATAGTACATAAAAGGGGAAACAGAACAAGGCAAGCAGCTGGTCATGGAAGGGATTGTAGTTTCTGACTGACTGCCTCTCTTCTCTACTTATGTTCATGCCTGGGTGTTCTTAGAGAGGGAGGATGTAGTGTCCACCAATACCCTTCAGGTATTTAGAGGAAAGTGGGCACTACAGACACTGGAGTGCCTTATTTCCCCTTCCAGTTTCATTTTAATTTAGACCCCTCCTCCTCTTCCCACCCTCTCCTATTTTGTTGTTGTTGTACTGCCCCTGGTGGGCAGTGCTGGTTTACTGGTACTTTATAGTGGCATAAGTTATTTGGTCATTTTTTATAGTTTTAAAAATTAAACTAAGACAGAACAGGTGGGACTGGTGTGTAGGCAGCCATTGAAGACTGTGTAGATAACAAAACTTTGTCCACAAGAATGGTGGCTTCACTGACTTACTAGAATCTGGATGGACAGACTAAACAAATATACCAAAAATAAAACATGAAACTGCTTGGAGAATTTAAAAATATTTTACTAAAAATTTTAGAACTCAAATGCTTTACTTATGATAGATTCTGTTCTTGCTCAGGTTACTTTCAATTCCTTGGTATCAAAATGGGTGTCCAAGAAGTCTTTCCCACTCGGACCTCTCTTTGGAAATTGATAGCATCTTTTTGTTTTTTTACACCAGTCGTTAAAGTTTCAATAAGATTTGAACCAATTATCCCAGTCTTTACTTCCCCTGAAGTGGAAACCTCCAGAGCAAATTGTGCAAATCCAAATGTCAGATGACTCTGAAAAATAATATGGCAACTTGTCTCTGGTGTTATCCCCTTCATCCTAGGCTTTGTTCTGACACTGGTGCCTAATTTCCTCCTCAATTTTGAGATGTATTTATTTACTCTAAACATAAGCAGACTAAAATTTCAATAAAATATGGTGTTATTGTAGAAGTGCTGAAACAGCATTTTTTCAAGTCATCTGGTTTGCATCTTCCAGTTGTTCAGGTGCATATTAAACATCTCCTGCACCTATCAAAGACTATTTAGTCCTCCTAGTATCCTGGCTAACATTTTTCGCAAAACCATAAATTAACTGGCAATTCAACTAATTGCTGCAAAGAAGATCAGCGTACACAAAATGACAGTTGAAATTCCTATATAATATTTCAAAGTTTCACTACGTAGGCGAGTGTTCAAAGTGCAGTAACTATAATTCAAGGTAATTTATTTTTAGTCAGTCTTGACAAGTGAGCTTTGCTGACTGAGTTAGCATTTGTTGCCCATTTTGGGTTACCCTCAAGAAAGCAGTTGTGAGTTATCTGCTTGAACCTCTGCAGTCCATCTGATATAGTTGCCTCCACAGTATTATTAGGGGAGGGAGTTTCAGGATTTGGATCCAGGGGCACTGAAGGAATAGCTATATTATTCCAAGGCAGGATAGTGAGTGACTTTGAGGGGAATTTGCAGATGGTGGCGTCCCCATATGCGTTGGCCTTTCCTTCCAGATGGCAACGGTCACGAGTTTGGAAGTTGTTATCTAATAAGGAGTCTTTAAACTATCTGCAGTGCATCTTGTAGATGGTAAACACTGCTATCATTGGGTGTTGGTGGTGGGAGTGAATTTTTGTGCATGTGGTGCTAATCAAGTGGGCTGCTTTGTCCTGCATGGTGTCAAGCTTCTTTAGTATTGTTGGGAGTTGCGCATTTATTCACACAAGTGCAGAATATTCCATCACACTCCTGACTTGAGCCTTGTGAAAGGTGGACAGGCATTGGGGTGTTCAGGAGATGAGCTACACACTGAAAGATTGCTAACCTCTGACTTGGTCTTATAGCTATAGGATTTATGTGGGTAGTTTAATTCAGTTTCTAGTCAAGGGTAAACCTCCAGGATGTTGATACTGGTTTCATCAATGATAGTTCTGTTAAATTTCAAGGGGTGATGGTTAAATTCTGTTAAGAGACAGTAATTTGTGTAATGCTACTTGCCATTGGTCAGCCCAAACCTGAATGTTGAACTTGCCACTTTTGGGCATTGACTGTTTCAGTAACTGCGGAGTCCAAATGGTACTGAATGTTACATGATCATCAGCTAACATCCTCATTTCTCACCTTATGATGGAAGGAGGGCAATTGAAGCAACTGAAGATGGATACACATAGGAAACTACCCTAAAGAACATCCACAGCGATATCCTGGAGCTGAGATCATAGAATCCCTACAAGTGCAGATAGAGGCCATTGCCTCCAACAACCACATCCATTTTCCATTATGCTAACTCGGACTATGACCAGCAAAACTTTCACTAATTGGTTCGGGTTTTGCTCGATTCCCTTAATGCCATACTTTTGTCAAATACAGCCTTGATGTCAAGAACAGTTTTTTGTACATCACTGAAAACTCCACAGCAAATTGTGCAAGTCCAAATATCAGATGGTGCTGAAATATAACATAGCAACCTGACATTGGATGTGCTCCCTTCATCCCAGGCTTTGTTCTGACACTGGTGCCTAATTTCCTTCTCAATTTTGAGATGTATTTATTTACTCTAAACATAAACAGACTAAATTTCAGTATAGTGCTATTGTAGAAATACATTTTCCAGTGGTTGAGGTGCATATCAAACATCTCCTGCACCCTTCAAAGACTATTTAGTATCCTGGCTAACATTCTTTCCAAAACCACAAATTATCTGGCAATTTCAACTCATTGCTGCATAGAAGACCAGTGTATACAAACTTGGCAGTTGAAATGCCTATGCAACAACAAATTAAGTGTTATGAGTAGGTTATTGCCAAGCTGGTATTATCAATAGCATTGTTGAAGACATTATCTATTGTATGACTGATGATAGAGATTGGATTTATTGGGCAGCAATTGGTCAGATAAGATTTATCCTGCTTTTCACGTACAGTGTGTGCCTGTGATGTGCAGGTGCCAATGTGGACTGGGGTGGACCAAGTTAAAAATCACACAACACTAGGTTAATGTCCAACAGGTTCACCTGGAAGCACCAGCTTTCGGAGCACTGCGCCTTCATCAGGTAGCTAGTGGGGCAGGATCGTCAGACACAGAATTTATAGCAAACGACCAGAGTGTTGTGCACTATGATCTTTTGCTACAACCCTGTATATAAAGCCAGCACTCCCAAACAAACCCGCCGCACAACTTAGTGTTGTGCGATCCTCAACAGTGTGTACCTAGGCTTTTTTCCACATTGTAAGGTAGATGTTAGTGTTGTAGCTGATAGGGAGACACGACACAGACCCTGGCGCTCCGCTCTTTGCCCAAGCCCCCTGCCCCTCTAATCCATGCACAAATGGTCCCCCACAACCCTAGGCCAAGGGTATTGGAGCCTAACAGCTACAATCCTGTCCCAGGCCCTGACTGCAGAATCATGTATTTAAACTGAACAATGGAGGGCAGTGACTGCATATTTGCCTGCAGATCAGCATGATTCGACTGAAAGTATCCCATTACCTGGAAGATGCTGTCTCAGTCATTTCCAACCACCACTTCTCAGCTCCATAATGTTATAGCGCTGCATTTTAACTTCAGATTAATCCGTCTCAAACTACTACTGGGAAACGTTATCTTCACACAGCCTTTATCACTCAAAGTTAAAAATCACACAACACCAAGTTATAGTCCAACAGGTTTAATTGGAAGCACTAGCTTTTGGAGTGCTGCTTCTTCATCAGGTGGTTGTGGACTATAAAATTATAAGACACAGAATTTATAGCAAAAGTTTGCAGTGTGATGTAACTGAAATTGTACATTGATAAATACCTTGATTATTTGTCAAGTCTGTTCGAATGGCCATGATAGTTTCACTTCTTTCATATGTAAATCGCCAACATTTTTTAATAAGTTACATTCTCAGGTTAACTGTAACAATTGGTGTCAACAAGATAAGATGTTGAAGGTGTTAGCCCCCTGTTTTCCCTGTCTGTGCCATAATGTTTAGAGTGATTCTAATCTAAAAAACGAGTTAACAGAGTCTTACGTGGATTCATGCATTTTTTGAACAAAGTACAATGTAACTTTAAGTACAAGTTCACCCCACAAACGTATGCATTTTTTTTTGTGTGTTTGGGGTGGGGGGTTGTGTATCTGTGAGAGAGAGTGTGTGTGTGTGTGCGCGAGAGAGAGTGTAAGGGGTCCAAGTCAGAGAGGATGCACGTGTAAGTGTGCGAGTGTGTGCGTCTGTAGGAGTGTGTGCATGTCTGTAGGAGTGTGAGAGAGTGTCTGTGTGTGTGTTTGTGTGTGTGTCTGTGTGTAGTGCAATGGTGGTCACCTGTAGTGTGACATGAACCCAAGGACCTGGTTGAGGCCCTCCCTCTGGGTACCAAACTTAGCTACCAGCCTCTGCTCGGCCACATTTTACTGCTGCCTGTCCCGAAGTCCGCCTTGGAGGACTTTCAGTCATGAGTAAGCTGAACATGTTAAGTACTCTGTGCATTCATACTTGGTAAAGTAACTGCTGACTCCCTTTCTTTTCTCTTTAACCTAAATTTATAAATCAATTCTAACATACGTAGTGTGTCTGATCTGCTGGAAGCTTCAGCATAGCAGTTAAAATGGGAGATGTTTTATTAGCAGGTTCACACAGACAAAAAGATTTTTAATTATATTGACATATTCTTCACAAAGGATGGTGCCAGAACTATGTGGGTGGACCTATCAAGACTGGATAAACAGCCTGGGGTTATCTTCTCTGTTTGAAGGAGAGGCTGAGGGGTGACCTAATAGGTGCTACTGGTCACATATTTCAATTCACTCACGAATTGTGGCAACAAGTGTTTATATACACATGTTCTAGTCTGGACCAATGAATAGTCACAGTGGAGACTCCAACATTCTTTTTATCGCATGGCTGACCAGAAATCTCTTCCACTCTGTGTTGGAAAGGTTTGCAGGTTGATGCATAAATCTATTTGCCCACATTATGAATTCTCCTGGCTTGGCATCAAGATGTGAGGTGGGACTGATCTCAGAGATCTTTAAGAGGATGGAAGATTTTGGTCGAGCGCATTCTGAGAAAATGATCAAGATCTTCGGAGAGCTGGAACAACTCGGGATCTATTTAAATATGCTGGACGGATCTCAATTCCAGATCCTCCTCACCAGTCCAGTTTTTGCTGGTGAGTGTAAGAGTCTAAGGGTTACCCTTCTGACCTCGACCCTCCATTTCAGGGGTCCACACCTCATATCCTCTGAAAGAATTTCAGTAGCAACTTCTCCGTAATGCATGGTTCATGGTTCCTCAGCGGAGTCATATACCCATGGCCCCAGGCCCCTTATCAATTCAATGCTAACTTGAGCCCCTCGGCCCTCCCAACGCAAACCCCTTCCATGCACAGTCATCTAATATTCACTAATTACTTAACCACACTGAGCCACACAATATCAAGGAAAGTGTGGAAATCTTTGGCAAAACACCCATTCAAAAATCTACCTTGAAAAATCAACTGTTATTCCTTTAAATGTACCAATCTGACAGACTAAGTCTCAGTAAGAGACGACAAACAGTTGCCACACCTTAATCATGTTCAAATAAATATTGTTTCGATGTCTCTGTTTATCACAGAAAGAACAACAGCCACTTAAATATGCCAATCAGGCAAAGTCAGAAACTCTACTGCGCTAAAAGGTTTTCACTGGTCTCAACACTAAAGTTCTGTCTAATGTTTCATCGCTGTTCAAAAAAGTTTCAATGAATAGATTCCCCAGCGACCTAAGTGAATATCACATCACCCTGGCATTTAAGTTAACCAGATAGTAAAAAGGGTTGAGATTCCAAAGAATATTTTGCAAATTTGATTATCAACTGGGAAATTTTCAATCTTCAATTTAAGCTTCCTTCAAATTTCTTGCCCTCTACAACATCAACATCAGTACAATAGAGATGTGAAAATCCTTCTTGCCAAATATCACATTTTAACATAACATTACAGATCATTGTTATAACGCACATTTCGTTGATGCAAATTCGCTACAACATGATTGACAAATTGGGGACACTTTCTACAGCATGAAGTTTTAAAGCATGTAATGGTTATAACCAGATTCTAGTCCCATTAGTTTAAATGGGGCTGCTATTACACAATTTTCTTATAACACTGGGTTGCACCAGAACAGAACTACCGTGTTATAGCAGAACCAAATGTATTTTGCAATTTTTAGGATAGACAAGAGAGACTTAGTTGAAGGTTGTGCACAAATCTCTAACCTCAGAATTCAGGGAGGAGAATTCTGAATTGGCTCTGACTGGATTATAATGGAAGGGAATGTCAAAGCCTCTTATATTTTTCAATGCAGAAAAAAGATTTAATTATTCTGAGGACAAAATAGGCAGCAATCTCTTTACAATAACTACCCTTTAATCCGCTTTCAGTCAGGAGACTGATAGTGGAGTTGGAGTGGGGAGATGGAGGCTGACCTTTAGCTCAATCAATAGGGGATGTCCCATTCAACCATTTCTACATCTTTGGCATTGTGTGTTATGGAAAGTCATGTCATTAAACAAACTGTTTTCTGAACCTCCAAAGCTGAACATCTGGAAAATCACTTTAAAGAAACATTTGGCTCAGCAACTCATCATGAGACTTAATCTACGTAGGATGGTTATAGTAGGTTGGAAAGCTTGGTGGAAATCTACTATATTCATTGGAAGGAGCAGAAATACTCTCACCCTTGAAAAAAATCTTTTTGACTATATACAACCAATCAGAACATTGCCCGCCTGCAGCACATACTAGAAATCCAGATTGCATTACACATGATTTTCCACTCACTGACAGCAAAAAAAATTTATACACAACCAAACCCTCAATTTGTCAAAAAAAAAAGCATTTTTCATGAACATGCTCCAATGGAATCACAATTGCAGAAATTCATGATACCAGTTTCACACCTGGACGTTGACTCAAATAAGCAGGTAACATAGCAATGTACCAGAAACTGCCAATTCTAAAAATGCTTGAACGTGACTTTTAACAATTTATTGTCACATCATATGAAAGGTTAAAAACAGACATGAAATTTCACCTTAACAGCTATGCCACAGAACAAGTCTGAACGAGCTATTGCAGACAGGACGTCAACAAGGATTTTGATGTTGGGAGGATAAAGCAATCAGAGGTTATTTTGCTAAATGCTTGGTCCACTGCAGCATTCATATGAATTATAAACAGGGACAGGACATAAATGTATGTGCCTAAGATATTTTATCAATATCCTGTCCCTGTATGTGCTTAAACTGATGAAGGAACAGTGCTCCGAAAGCTTGTGATTGCAAATAAACCTGTTGGACTATAACTTGGTGCCATGTGACTTCTGACTTTGTCCACCCTAATCCAACACCAGCACCTCCCCATCCCCATCATACATAAATCTACTGCTGAAACAGACTCACTCTAGATTTGTTCTTCATCTGGCTTGGAATCCTAGTAACGTATCAATAACAGAAATGTTTTCTCTCAGAATCCATCATATTGATTTTCTGATGGCAATTTTGCATGAAACCTGTCTAAGTGTCTTAATAAAGTATCAACACATGTCAGTGATGAGACTTTTTTCTCATCTCTGTGGTTTGTATTGTAGACTGTACATTAATGTCTGCAAAATATTTATATCCTTAAGCTTAGCTTTAATCTGTCAGCCTACTAAACAGAAAGTGGGTGGGGCCGAATCATTCTGCTTTCAACTCTTGTGGCAAAAGAGATCAAGGAATGTGGGGAAGGCCAGGATTGGTCTACTAAGCTCAACGGTCAGCCAAATTCGTACTGAATGGCGGAGCAGGCTCAAATGGCCTACTCCGGCTCCTATCTTTATGTTTCAATGCTTCATTTATCAACTCCTTCCCAATTCAAAGAAACAGCACTGTTCCTTCTGCTCTTACCCCTCAAGCAGAATGACTCCTTCCAGTCCCCATCCTACCCAGTTTACACTACATCTTTTCAGTTAGAGGCGGTTCAGTTGGCAGCAGTGGCACTTGAGACAAAAGGTCATAGGTTCAAGCTCCACTTGGCAGCCAGGTGTAACAGTCACAGTCAGCATTAAAATACAACAGAGAGAGGGCTGTACTGTCAGACACCCCTCTTTTGGATAAACCATTACCTTGGGACCCTATCTGCTCCCTCACATGGATGAAAGGATTCACAGGTTTGACAAAGAAGAATAATAGTGGACTTATTCCCAGTGTCCTGACCAGCATCAATTCCTTAATCAATATCACAAAAGTGGATGATCTGCATATTACTTCATTGCAGTTTGAGAGAGTTTGCTGTGCAAGATTAATTGCCATATTTCCCACACTAGAATAGAGACTACACATTAAACAGAGATACTGAATTAGTTTGCAAAATGCTCCAAAATGTCTAGTTGTTCTAAGAGGCTAGTTTTTTTTCTTTCATTTCCCCTCTGCTCCAATCCATAGCAGCTCGCCTCCCCACCCCCACCCCCCACTCCTCATCAATTTAAAGTTCCACTTATGCTTTCTCCTCTCCAAACTATCCCTTTCCCCTCTAAGTTACAGAAGTATTTGACTCAGGTCCCCCAAAGAACCACTCATTTGGCCCCAGAACAAAAAAACAAAGTTCCAATCCCAACTCCTCACTCACCCAACATTGCTTCCAGGTATTACATGCTGAGGAACAATCGATGTGAGAATTGCAAATCACAATGTGTCAACTCAACACCTTGGAGTATCTCAGGCTCCTGAAACAGGCAGCCAACATCACCTAAAGGAACGGCAAGGTTAAGAGCCTGTAACAGACAGTGAGGATCAGGCAAGAAAAGGGCACTATGGCAGGTAGTTGGCATCCCCGAGACAGACAGAGAGAGCTGACTTCAAACATCCAAACATGTGCAGGTTAGGTGGATTGGCCATGCTAAATTGCCCATACTGGCCAGGGATGTGACCTTGGGATAAGATTGGTGGAGTTAAGTCTGGGTCGGGTGCTCTTCGGAGGATCGATGTATCTGGATGGGCACCCTAGCTGGTGACATGGTGGCTCAGTGGTTAGCACTGCTGCCTCACAGCGCCAGCAACCCAGGTTTGACTCAATCCTCAGGTGACTGTCTGTGTAGAGTTTGCACATTCTCTTCACGCCTGCATGGGTTTCCTGCAGGTGCTCCGGTTTCCACTCATAGTCCAAAGATGTGCAGGTTAGGTGGACTTGCCATTCTAAATTGTCCAGAATGTTCAGGGTAGGTGGATTAGCCATGGGAAATGCAGCATTACAGGGGTAAGGTGAGTCTGAGTGGGATGCTCTTCAGAGGACCAGTGTGGCTGAATGGCCTACTTCTACACTGTCAGGATTCAATGTTTCTATGATCTGCAAACTGAAAACAAAAATGTCCCAAGCTGTAATAAAGCTAAGAACTGTAGATGTTGAAGTTCAGAAACAAAAACAGATATTGCTGGAGAAACTCAGTAGGTGTGTCAGCATTTGTTGAGAGAAAAAGGGAGTTAATATTGGAGTCGATTGTTCTGAAGAAGAGTCACTGGACTCAAAACACTAATTCTGCTTTCTTTCCACAGATGCTGCCAGAGCTGCTGAGCTTTCCAAGCTACTCTTTCTACTTCAAACAAATCCCTGAAGCTAATGCTTCTCAAAGTTAATTCTGTCCACTCTTAAAACTCACCCAATCACCCCAAGGAACTCCATCTCTCTCTCGTTTTAAAAAGTGAAAGCTCCAGAAATACTGATAAGTTCATCATTAAACCCCTTCATACACACAGCCCACTACATGCCACTACTTCAAAATCCAAACTCTACACCCCTACGCAGTACCAATAACATAGCTAGAAAGAGGTTCTGCACAGAGAGTATGTGGAGTGAAGCACTAGTGATTTAAATATCAGTTTAAAAACTATCTGCTTCAACATAAAAATTAAAATGGTGAATTCATATACATCAACAGTACATGTTTCACATAAAGAGAATCGACGTTTCAGGCATAAGCCCTTCTTCAGGAATGAGGAAAGTGTGTCCAGCAGGCTAAGATAAAAGGTAGGCCTGGTGAACACACTTTCCTCATTCCTGAAGAAGAACCTATGCCCGAAACGTCGATTCTCCTGCTCCTTGGATGCTGCCTGACCTGCTGCGCTTTTCCAACAACACATTTTCAGCTGTGATCTCCAGCATCTGCAGTCCTCACTTCCTCCCCCATGTTTCAGATAAATTCAATTGTGCAATAGTAGCATACTGGGCTTTCAGATGGAAGATACAGAATTGCTTTCCACCAAGCTATTCCCAAATTTGACATTTAAAGCCTCAAAATCTTTGTCTCGCACAATGTACTCAAAGATAGAAATTTACTGTCACTTGTATTTGTGAAAATACAATGCATATAAGTTGCCACAAAAACAGTGCCATTTAATTACATAAACTATAGATGAGATAAACAAGACAAAGACAAGCCAAACATCATTTTTGTTCATTTCACCGCCTCTTGGTTTTATGATCTGGCCACCGCCAAGGCCTGCCCTATTCTGACAACCCGCAGCCTCTCAAAACCGCGGAGAACCCAGGACTGTCCAATGAAATCTGCTGCACTTCAGCCGCAGAAAGAAGCAAAGATGAATCTGATACAAAAGATGAAAGAAAGAAATAATAATAATATATGGACCAGCCTGGAGCCCAAACACTATCTAATCTACCGACTCCACCAGCTTTTAGGTCAAGAGGCCTAGCAGCTTTGTTGGCAATAATTAGCATTAACTGTCAAGGTGGAAAAGCACATAAGCATGAAGTGCAACAATGTGTGCTCATAGTGGTTGATGTATGTAATGTTTCATTCTTTTGATAATATCTTGGCAAGATTACATTATTGTGAGGCAGGTGAAAATTAGTCCTCTCTGTTAAGACAAAGATACATGAGTTTTCTCATGGTTTCAATTCCAGCCTCAGGCGACTGTATGGAGCTTGCATGTACTCCCTTGTCTGCATGGATTTCTTCCAGTGCTCAGGTTTCCTCCCACAATCCAAAGGGGTCCACATTAGGTGAATTGGCCATGCTAAATTGCCCATAGTGTTCAGGGATGTGTACGTTAAGTGCATTAGTCCGGAATAAATGTACAGCAACAGGGTAGGGGAATGGGTCTGGGTGGGATACTCTTCTGAAGGTCAGTGTGGACTTATTGAGCTGAATGTCCTGTTTCCTCACGGTAGGGATTCGATAATAAAAGAAATCGAATGGCTAAATAGGCTGTAACCTGAGACACAAGGGGTCCAAAAGGATAAATCAGGCTAATCAAAGAAATGTTTTAATTTGACTGTCCCATCTTCAGAAAATTTCTACTGTAGATACACTTTTCAAATGATTGAAACAACCTGAGTGCTGGTAGTATCATTTTTATATAGCATCACATTGTCACAATACCATTTTATTAATCTCTTTCAATGTTGACTGCTTAACAACATCAACATTAATCATTTAATTATTTACCATTTATCATCCCTAACAGGCATTAAATTAAAACAGCAGAAACTAAAAGATGATAACCACTGGATTATAAAATAAGCTGCATGCAAATTGATGCAGGAATCAAACAATGAGAAGGATGAATGCATGGCTCAAAGACGGAGAAGATGGTATTGGGTTGTCACCACGGGCACCAATACCAGGGAAAGTGGGCGCTGTACCTTCGGGATAATCTACATGTGGTGTGTACTGAGGCTTGTGTTGTTGGGAATGCTGAAGTGGAGAAGGAGAGATGGTTTTAAACTAAACTGTGTGGGCTCAGGGAACAAGTGTGGAAAAATGAAAAAAAATCAAACGTATAAAGAGAGGAAAACAGTGATATACCAAATAAGGGCCACAGAATGGCAGGAAAGGATACAGAAAATAAAACTTACCAATACACCAACCATCAAGAGTAGATAACAAAAAGACAAAACTAAAGACTCTGTACCTGAATGTGCATACCATTCATCAAGAAACTGATAGCACATATTGAAGTAAATAGACAATTTGATAGTCTTTATGATAACATAGCTTCAAGATGACTAGTGTTAGTTCTGGAATAATGAGGGATACATGATATTCAAGATAAATAGGAAGCTAAGTAAAGGTGGAGGGGTAACACTGTTAATTAAGGATGGCATTTGTACAATAGTTCGAGATGACGTGGTTTAGGAAATCAGGATGTAGAATGGGTTTTTGTGGAGATAAAGAGTAATAATGGAATCATAATTGGAGTCATATCCAGGCCACTGGACAGTAATCCCAACAAAGAGAATATCAGCTGTTTGTGATACACAGATGGCAACAATAATGGATGACTTAAATCTACTTATATACAAGGCAAGGTTAGACATAGTGGCACTGTCATGAGACTAATAACCTAGAGACCACAGGAATGCCAGGTTGAAAGTCCACCACAGTAGATATTTTAGCTTTGAATGTAAACAAATCTGGAAATAAAAGTCAAATGATGGCCAGGAATCCATTGTCAATTGTGGTAAAAATCTGACTGTCCTTCGGGATGAAAATCTGTCATCCTTACCAGGTCTAGCCTCCAGGTGACTCCAGACCCACAACCATGCGGTCTTCTCTTAAAATGTACTTTCAAATAGCAAAAGAAAACCACTCAGTTCTTACTGTTTATAGAGTTCGAATGTTTTTTTTTAAAAATGAATGAAACTGGAAATGTAAATGGGACTAGATTAAGTTAGAATATCTGGTTAGCATGAATGAGTTGAACCGAAGGGTCTGTTTCCATGCTGTACATCTCTATGGCTCTATGACCAACTGGCACTGGAACCAACAACAGCAAAGTCAGCCTTATCGACCTGCAAAGTTCACCTAACATCTCTGCATTAGTGCCAAATATGGAGACCGGTCTCTCAGATTAGTCAATCAACAGTGTGGCCCTGCCTACTCTCAGACTCATACCTCACAGACAATGTTCCAGACACCACTACCACCCATCCCACTGGCAGACAGGCTGAGCAGAGGAGGTGACACAATAGTATAATGTCATGAAGGAGTTGCCTTAGGAGTCCTCAATATTAATAGGACCCAATGACATTTCATAGCAACGCATCAAATATGGGCAAAGAAGCCACTGCTCATTACCACATTGCATTCTTCCTTGGCTAATGAATCAGCACTCTTCCATGTTGAAAACCATTCCCAGGAAGCATTGAGCAGGGCAAGGATGAAGAATTGGGAACTTGAGGTGTTCACCCCCCAAAAATGGCTCAGCAGCACCACTACTGACTGAACTGCATGAATCCTAAAGGCCATAGCTGCTTGGCTGGAAGTGCAGCAGGTGGTGAGTGAACCAACAAAAGAGAACAAAATTCTGGAAGTCATTCTCAATTTGTCAGCTGCAGGTGCATCTGTCCTTGACAGAATTAAATGATCACCAACATTTGTAGATAAAGTGCAATCTTCACAGAGAATACCCTCGAGCATGCTGTGTACTTTGTTAAATGAAAGGGACTTCAAACAGATCTAGCAGCTCCACGAGGTACTGTAAGCCATCAGCATTGAACCACAATCTGCAATCTCATGGCCTGGCATGCTCCCCAAATCCAGCATTACAACCAAGTCAGGGGATCAACGCTGATTCACTAGAGAGTGTATAACTAAAAAGATGTCAATCCAGTGAAGCTATCAAACAGAATCACTTGCTTGACAAACAGCAGAAATTGCAAAAAACCAACAGAGCTAAGCAACTTCTCAAACCAACTGTTTCGATCAAACCTTTGTTAATTGTCCATTCATGAACAATTAAACAGTTCACTGGAGAAGGAGGATCCACAAATGCCCTCATCATTAATGACTGGGAACTCAGCACTTCAGTGCCAAAGATAAGGTTGAAACATTCACAAGAATTTTTAGCCAGAAGTGCCAAGTGGATGATCCATACTGGTCTCCTGTGCAGATCTCCAGCTTCACATACCAAATCAATGTACTGCATGTGATAGTGAGACAAGGCACTGAAAACTGTAAAGGTACAGAATCTGACAACATTCTAGCCCATTAATATTGAAGACTTCCCACACCCCTATACAAGTTGTTCCAGTACAGTAACAACACTGCCATTTACCCAATGCAAAAAACTACCCTGTACACAAACAGCAGCAGAATGTAACATCTTTCAGATGCATTGCAGAGATTTAGCAAGGCTCCTTAGCGGCTTCCAAACCCATGACCACAACCAACTATAGAGAGAAAGGCAGTAGATACATGAGAACATCACCATTTGCAAGATCCCATCCAAATTACGCACCATCCCAACTTGGAAATATATTGTTGTTGCTGAATCAAAATTCTGTAATGTGACAAGATAAATTAATAAGCTGAGAATTAAGGCATCCTTAGGTTGCAGTAGCGATTTGTTATTAAGTTTGAAAGAGAGATCAAGTCCAAGCTTGGTATTTTTAAATTTAATAAGCACAACTATGTGGACTTGAGAGCTGAGCTAGCTAAGGTGAACCAGCATATTAGGCTCAGGGACAGATCAATAGACACACCATGGCTGACATTTGCAGAATACTCAAAATAAGCTTATTCTTATTACCACCCACGATTAACTAAATAAATCAGGAAAAGCATGGAAATAAAAGGAAAAAGCTTTTAATCAAGACCATAAGAAATAGAAGTGGAAGTAAGGTCATTCGGCCCATTGAGCCCACTCCGCCATTCAATCATGATACTTACCCGCACTCTCCCCGTATCCCTTAATTCCTTGCAAGATTAAGAATTTATCAATCTCTGCCTTAAAAGCATTTAACGTCCTGACCTCCACTGTGCTCCGTGGCAATGGATTCCAAAGGCCTACCACTCTGGAAATTGTGGAAAGATGAGTGACAACCAAGCTGATTAATGAGAATGTAATGAATGGCAGACAATGGCTAAGGGGTGAATCAGGACCAAGAAGCTAGAGTATGAGAGAAAACTAGTCAGGAATGTAAAATGGACAACAAGAGTTTCTACAGGTAGGTAAAAAGGAAAAAAAGTAAAGAGAGAGACTGTTGGTCCTCTACAGAGTGGAGTGTCAATAATAAGGAAATGGAAAATGAAGCATATGTTCTGTTTCAATTTTAATACAGAGTTACAAAAAAAATCCAGTAAAGCTGTAAGTCATAAAGTAGCAGCAAGTGAGGAACTTAAAACTATAATCATGACAGAGGTGCTACTTAGCAAACTAATGGAGCTATTGGGTCCAGATAGACTTCATCTTAGGATCTTAAAAATGGGTGGCTAATGACCTGACAGGCAGGTTAATCTTCAAAAATACCGTTGATTCAGGAAGGGATCCATCAGACTGAAAAAGGAACAAACATTAATCCCTCTGTTTAAGAAGGGAAGGAGACAAAACAAAACATGAAACTATAACTTAATTAGCTTGATGTCTGTCATGGGGAAGGTGCTGGAATCAATATAAAAGAGATTACAACTGCGTGCTTGGAAAAACTCAAGATAATCAGCAAGGGTCAACATGTGTGTCAAAGAGAAATCATGCTTGATTAATGTTTGGGAGTCCTTTCAAGGAATAACATGCTTATGAACAAAAGCAAGTACACTTAAATTTCCAAAATTAATTTGATAACATACATCAAAGATATTGTGGAAAATAAAACTCAAAGTGTCGGGGGAATATATGTGCATGGATAGAAGATTGCCTTTTGCCAGCCAGATAAAGAGAATACATGAACTTTGCTGATTTACAGGGTGTGATGAACAGAGTCCAACAGGAGTGCATACTCAGGCCCCAACCTTTCACAAATTACATCAATAACTAACACAATCGAAGGTACGGTACTTAAATTCATAGATAGCTACATGTATTTAGGCAATCTTGTTAGGAAGAAGGGACAGAGAAGCTGCAGGCGGATATTAATCGATTGCAAGTGCACAAAAAATTGACAGATGGATATCATGTGGGAAAATGCAAAGTTGTTCACTCTGATAGGGAAAAAAAAAACAAAAAGCAGAGTATTACTGAAACAGAATAATTTTAAGGCATAGATGGAAAGATTTGTGTTGGGCAGGTGAGTCAAGGGTTAAGGATGAGTAATTGGGAATTTGAAACACAAACAAATCAGCCACAATCTTATCCAATGGTGAAGCAGGCTTGATGGGGTGAATGATCTACTTTTGCAATTATAGAATCATAGATGTCTACAAGCACAGAAAAAGGCCCTTTGGCCCATCGAGTTTGTGATGTGAAAAACAAGCACCTGTCTATTATAATCCCATTTTCCAGTACTTTGGCCTTGTATGCCTTGGCATCACACGTGTGAAACTAAATACTGTTTCAATGTCATTTGGGTTTCTGCTTCTATCACCTTTTAAAGACAGTGAATTCTCGACTTCAACCATCCTAAGTGGAATAATTCTTCCTCCCCCCACATCCCATCCAAATCTTCTGCCCCTTATCCAAAATCAATGCCCCTTTGTTATTGACTCCTCCTACGAGGGGAAGAAGTTCCTTTCTGTCTATAGCCCTTATAATCTTATACATCTCAATTACATCCCCTCTCAATCTCCTTTACTCCAAGGAAAATCAACCCCAGTCTATCCAATCTCAGTGCAGAACTGAAGCTCCCCAGCCCAGGCAACATGCTGATAAATCTCCATCATGCTCTTCCTAGTGATCACATCCCTCTGAGAACAGTGGATTCTCAAACTGCACACAATCCTCTAGCCATGGCCTAACGAACACTTTATATAGTTCCAGCATAATCTCCCTACTCAAACTCTAGGCCTCAACTAAAAAAGGCAAATATCCCTATGCCTTCGTAACCACTTTATCTACCTAACTTTAGGGACTGGTGGACATGCATATGAAAATGAACCTTCCAGCTCAGCGAGCAAACCTACATCCAGAACCTCAACCTGAGCTACAAATCTTCTCAAAACTCGCACAGACATCAAAGTTTCTCTGATCCTCAGGGCTTCCCAGGGCCCAACATTCATTGTGTATTCACTAGCCTCTTTGTCCTGCCCAAGAGCATCACCACACACAGAGTCACAGAGATATACAGCACAGAAATAGACCCTTCAGTCCAACTCATCCATGTCGACCAGATTTCCTCACTTATCCAAACTGAATTCCATTTGTCACTGATCAGACCACCTGAACAGCCGAAATATATCTTCCTTTAATCTATGGCTATCCTCCTCACTATTTAAAATGCAAAATATGAACTTATGGGGAAGATACAACTTGGGGTGATTCTCAATCTGCTTGAAAATACCATGTACAAACTGGTGTTGTCTGAAAATCAAAACAGGTCTGTCAGCTTAGAAAGTCATCGAGCTTTCCTCAATTTTAAAAGAAACACATGTCAGGTAAACTGGCTGCCCAGTTATTGCACACCACTTGGCTTGAATACTAAAACACATTATCCTTTGAAGCAGGGAACAAAGCCAAGCTACAGTCAGGACCAAATTGTTGCATAACTCTCAGGTTGAATCAGACTTTGCAGCATCTGTCCAGTCAGAAAGAATGAGGTCTCACCGAACATGGGGTTGAATGGGAAAGACTGCATCCTGCACCTGGGCCAACAATAATAGCTCAAGCACAGCAGCAAGAAAATGCTGTTATGTTGCCTCAACAGATAACCATTCTGTAGGCACATAAACAGGTCCGCACCATAAACTCATTTCAGGAAAGCACTTTCATACCAATTACTTCACCACCAAATATGTAATCAATCGGCCAGATTATGCTCCCTTCAAAGGCAACGTATTTGAACTTGTGCATGGCTTCACAATTTTTCATGTTTTGATATCTTTCCCACCATCATTTGAGAAAGAGTCTGATTTTGTGCATTCTCAACTGTACCATCACAACATGGAGTCCAATGAAAATATGAAGTTCTTGTTTGTCTGCCAAGCTGCTCAAATGTAGGCTCTTCACGTCATACCCAGATTCATGCACGGCACAAACATTTGGTGGCATTGCGAGGCCTTGAGGTCAACCTGGGCATTCTTATCTGTAAGCCTGACAAACAGACTTGAATAGTCACCTTCACAGCCAACTATATTGGCAAAATGAAGGCTAATATTAATGACAGATCCAAATTCCTATCCATTGGACCCACTGTCAAGTATGACACCTCTCCCCGGAGTCCTGCCCAAAAAAGACCACACCAAAGCATTTGCTAAACTTGTATAAGCGTAATGGTCTGCTTTGTGGTGTATATGATGGGATTCATCATGCTTCATTGTGCCCACCAAAGACACAAAAATGATGTCTCTATGTTCCATCTCATCCATAACTGATTCTGGACAACATTAATTGGCCAGTTGTTTGATCAAGTTGCCACAACCACTTTGGAGTGAATTGTCCACGTACTCGGTAAAAGAATGCTTCACCTCATGAAGACCATATGGAACCAAATACCATTTATGTGCTCATTCAACATTGATGGTCTATCCAATGAAGTGCCATTCTAGGAAACCATTTACAATCTAAATGTATCATGATATTCTCAATCTGAACTTGTGAACTTAACTCTGGAAAAAGTGAGGACTCTAGATGCTGGACATCAGAGTCAAGTGTGGGGTGCTGGAAAAGCACAGCAGTCAGACAGCATCCAAAGAGCAGGAAAATCGATGTTTCAGGCATAAGTCCTTCATTAGTTTATCCCCGAAACATCAATTCTCCTGCTCTTCAGATGCTGCCTGACCGGCTGTGCTTTTCCAGCACTCCACACTCTTGACAACTTAGCAACTCTCTCAGTTGAGTTCATCTTTAATGACAGTACATGAGTCTAAATTGACTATGTTTCCTTGGGATCCCCTCTGGAGCTAGCTCTCAATAACATTTGTATTTCCACAAACAACATAATTTTGAGGGATTTAGCACTAACCACCTAGCTCTTGCACACTTCCAGTTTATATATGACACACTTGATATACTTGAATCTGTAACGCTTTTAAGAATTACTTTATGCACCTTAAAGCCCTCCATCTGTCATTAAAATTCATTTCTGAAATGCTGCAGTGCGATGCATTCCCTTGTCTTAATATGCTGGTAGACAAATCTGCTGATAAAATTCTCTGCTACTGTCCTTCACGACCACCTTCATTGGCCAATCTACACACTGGAATTCCTAATGCTCCAAGTGCACTAAGATCAGCCTTATCAGCAACATCTGGGGAGGTAATGGCATTGTTGTATTGTTACTACACTGCTAATCCAGAGATAAAAGTAATACTCTGGGGCCTTGAATCTTAATCCCATCATTTGAACTTAAACCACTCGGAGATAAAAAGTCAAATGATGACCTGGAAATTAGCGTTTATTGTGCTAAAAATCCATCTAGGTGTCCTTTTGGGAAGAAAATCAGTCTTTACCTGGTTTTGCCTACATGTAACGACAGACTCACAGCCCTCTGAAATGGACTAGCAAGCCACTCAGTTGTACCTAGCTGCTAAAATGTCTTAAAAAGGAATGAGTTGAAACTTTATTGCTGGAACAGCACAGCAGGTCAGGCAGCATCCAGGGAACAGGAGATTCGACGTTTCGGGCACAGGCCCTTCTTCCTGAAGAAGGGCCTGTGCCCGAAACGTCGAATCTCCTGTTCCCTGGATGCTGCCTGACCTGCTGTGCTGTTCCAGCAATAAAGTTTCAACTTTTATCTCCAGCATCTGTAGACCTCACTTTCTCCTTAAAAAGGAATGAAACAGGGCAGACCTTGGCATTGTCCTAGGAATCTCAGCCTTGTCAATCCTGGTAAGTTCTCACTAGCACTAGTGCAGAAATTGGGATAGCCATCTCTTAAACTAATCAACAAACAGCCTGACAACACCAAACTCATGGAATTCAAACGCACAGACCATGTCCCAGACAATGCTGTCAACATCCCTGTCATTATGGAAATGTGGGAAGACTTTGAGAGAGTTAAAAGCAACAGAACTATAAGGCAACAATGTAACACATGGTCAAACAACTTGATTAGTTCATTGCCTGGAGACATAAACAAATTTGAATTCGGCCAATCAGTTTAAATTAAACCCCAAAAAACATCAAACTCCAATCAGTTTGAATTGAGTATATTGACAATCTTAAAAACCAATGACACAATCCGATGGTTTGGGGGTATAAGACCGGGGAAAATTGAACAGTTGAGACGAGAACCGACAAGCCCAGCATGTAAACAGACTGTCTGAATATAGCTCTCTAAAATAGATCAGTAACCTATGACGAAGAAATTCCTAAGAAGAAGAAAAGACACAGGAAGATCCGAATGGAAGAACGAAAACTGCCTGAGATAAGAAATGTGGTTTGTAAATCTTAATTGGGAGTTTTATCGGACTAGTATTACAGAAGGGAAGGTAAAAGATAGGGGAGAGGAAGAAATTGTAAATAGTGGTTAATTAATTCTTCTCTGTTTTACTTTAAGTAATAAAGATGTTAATTTTTACTTTAAATAGTCCTTGGCCACTCAAAGTTTTACACATTACTGTACATGATAAATCTTTTCTGTGTTGCTGGTTTTAAATTGAGCAGGAGGGCTTACCCAGTGTCGTAACACCTGGGTATACCGTCTCGCACTTGCAGGTACAGTGGCATATGGGTGGGAAACAGCTGCCTAGGAGCCTTCAACATTGACTCCCAATCCCTTCAAGTTTAATGGCATCAGGTGAAATGTGGGCAAGTGCTGCATAGTCCCATTCCCTGACTGACGAATCAGTGATCTTCCATGTTGAACGCCACTTTTGAGAAGGACTGAGGCTGGCAACAGTGCAGAACACACAGTCATGGACTGATGCAGCTGAAGTATTAGTAAGAATAGCCACCATATAAATCATCTGAAAATAACATCTCATCTTCATAGTGAGAATAACCTCTATTGAGTTGTTTGACACTACCATCGTAGTAAAAGGATAGATTTGGAACAGGTAGAGCATCTCAAGCCTGGATATCCGTGAGGCACTGGAGGACATCAACAGATTTGCAACAAATACGTTCTGCAATCTCATGAGTCAGTCCACTCCAACTCCATCATTTCCATCAAGCCAAGGGATCCACCCCTGTTCAATGAAGTGCAGAAGAGCGTGACAAGGGCAGCACCAAGAATACATAAAAATGAGATGAGACGACAACACAGGGCAATGTGTGTGCTATGCAGCATAAACAGTAAGTGACACATATGACTAAGCGATTCTATTACCAATGTCTCAGATTGCAACTTTGCAGGTCTGCCACACCGAGCTGTGAATGGTGACGGACAATAAAAACGACAACAGTGAAGACTAGAAAAGAGGTTCAACTCGAAGACTTTGAACTAAATTAGAACTGGCCTCTGGATTACTATCTGAGCCATAGGAAAAATGTTATAGGGTAAATAAAGTCAGGGTATTAACTGCACAGCTCTAAGTTGGTGTGAGTGAAATGGGTTTCAGTTCATGGGCATTGGCACCAGCAATGGGCTAGAAGGGAGCTGTCCTTGGAACAGGTTTTTTTTGAACTACGCTGGGACCAGTGTTTGGGCAAACCAAATAACTGGGGCTGTGGAGAGGGCTGCGAGCTAATTAAGAAAGGGAAGGGAGTGTTTGGGAGAAGAAAAATGTAGGCGTACCAAGCAAGAGGGTATGGCAATGTTACAGGGCAGTTACTTGGATAGCACTATTTGGATAAAGATGTGATAGTGATCACAAGTCCAACCTTTACTCATTGAGGGGGATAGGAGCAGACAGTACGGCAAAGTACTCAGCTAGGGGAGGGAGAATTACAATAGTATTAAGCAGGATCTGTGGAGCATAAATTGGGAACAGACGTCACAGAACTGCATGACAGAAATGTGGAGGGGTTGTTTAGAGAGCACTCACTAAGAATACTAGATGGGATGGTCCCATTGAGGCAAGGAAGGGATGGTAGGGTGAAGGAACCTTGGGTGACAAGAGATAAGCAAAATTTAGTCAAGAGGAAGAATGAAGTTTACAAGGGGGCATGAAAAAGCTTGGTGGGTAAGATTAAGGAAACCCTCAAGGCATTCTACACTTGTGAGGAACAAGCGGACGGCCAGAGGGAGGGTAGGGCCGATCAGGGATAGTGGAGGGAATTGGTGCCTGGAGTCTGTGGAGGTAAGTAAAGTCCTTAATGAATACTTTGCTTCAGTATTTATTAGTGAGAGGGACATTATCAATTATGAGGACAGCATGAAACGGCTGATATGCTTGAACAGATTGATGTTGAGGACGACGATATGCTGGAAATTTTGAAAAACAACAAGATGCTCAAGTCCCCCTGGGCCAGACGGGATGTACCCAAGACCTTGGGTGACAAGAGATAAGCAAAATTTAGTCAAGAGGAAGAATGAAGTTTACAAGGGGGCATGAAAAAGCTTGGTGGGTAAGATTAAGGAAACCCTCAAGGCATTCTACACTTGTGAGGAACAAGGGGACGGCCAGAGGGAGGGTAGGGCCGATCAGGGATAGTGGAGGGAATTGATGCCTGGAGTCTGTGGAGGTAAGTAAGGTCCTTAATGAATACTTTGCTTCAGTATTTATTAGTGAGAGGGACATTATCAATTATGAGGACAGCATGAAACGGCTGATATGCTTGAACAGATTGATGTTGAGGACGACGATATGCTGGAAATTTTGAAAAACAACAAGATGCTCAAGTCCCCCTGGGCCAGACGGGATGTACCCAAGGTTACTACGGGAAGAGATTGCTGTGCCTTTGACAATGATTTTGCGTCTTCAGTGTCCACTGGAGTAGTATCAGATGATTAGAGGGTGACAAATGCTTTTCCCTTGTTCAAGAAAGGGAATAGGGAGAACCCTAGGAATTACAGACCTGTCAGTCTGTCTTACATCGGTGGTAGTCAAATTATTGGAGAGGATTCTGAGACAGGATTTATGATTACTTGGAAAACCATAGTTTGATTAGAGGTAGTGAGCATGGCTTTGTGACAGGCATGTCATGCCTCACAAGACTTACTGAATTCTTTGAGGATGTGACAAAACACATTGAGGAAGGTAAAGCCATGGATGTGGTGTACATGGATTTTAGCAAGCCTTTTGATAAGGTTCCCCATGATAGGCTCATTCAGAAAGCAAGGACGCATGCGATACAGGGAAAGCTGGCTGTCTGGACACACAATTGACTGGTCCATAGAAGACAGAGGGTGGTGGTAGATGGAAAGTATACAGCCTGGAGCTCTGTGACCAATGGTGTTCCTCAGGGATCTGTTCTCGGAGCTTTGCCCTTTGTGATTTTTATAAATGACTTGGATGAGGGTGCAAGGGTGGATTAGTATGTTTGCAGATGACACAAATGTTGGTGGAGTGCTAGATAGTGTGGAGGGCTGTTGTAGGTTGCAACTGGACATTGTTAGAATGCAGAGCTGGGTTGAGAAGTGGCAGATGGAGTTCAACCTAAAAAAAGTTAAGTAATTCATTTTGGAAGATCAAATTTGAATGCAGAGTACAAGGTTAAAGGCAGGATTGTTGGCAGTGTGGAGGAACAGAAGGATGTTGGGGGTCACATCCATAGATGCCTCAAAATTGCCACCTAAGTTGATAGGGTTGTTAAGAAGGTGTACAGTGTGTTGGCTTTCATTCACAGGGAGATTAAGTTTAACAACCATGAGGTTATGCTGCAGCTCTATAGAGCCCTGGTTAGACCACACTAGAAATACTGTCTTCAGTTTTGGGTTGACTCATTTTGAGAGGGTATTGAAGCTTTAGAGAGGGTGCAGAGGAGATTTCCCAAGATGTGCCTGGACTGGAGGGGTATGTCTTATGATGAAAGGTTGAGGGAGCTAAGGCTTTTCTCATTGGAGCCAAGAAGAATGAGGGGTGACTTGATAGAGACATACAAGGTGATGAGAGGAATAGATAGTGGACAGCCACAGACACTTTCCCATGACAGAAATGGCTATCACGAGGGGGTATAAGTTTAAGGTGATTGGAGGAAGGTTTTGGGGAGATGTCAGAGGTAGGTTCTTTACAGAGTGGTGGGTGTGCGGAATGCACTGCCAGCAATGGTAGTGGATTCAGATACATTCAGCACATTTAAATGACACTTGGATAAGCACATGGCTGATAGTATAATGAAGGGTATGTAGTTTAGCTTGATCTTAGAATAGTGTAAAAGGTTGGCACAACATCGAGGGCTGAAGGGCTTGTACTGTGCTGTACTGTTCCATGTTCTACAATATAGAGTCAAATGCAACAAATGACTAAGCAATACAAGACAAAGTTGGGATAAATGGGGCACTTTCAGAATGGCAATCTAACGGAGTGCCACAGGCATTAGTGCTAGGGCCACAATAATTTACAAAATCTATTAATGATTTGGATGACGTAAGTGAATGCACTATCACCAAGTTTTGCAGATGATAAAGATAGATGGAAAGCAGATGCTGAGGATAACAGAGTCTAAAGAGGGTTTAGTGAGTGGGCATAAGCTTTGCAGATGGAATAAATGAGGTTATCCAAATGGTAGCAAGAATAAGGGGGTTGATTATTATTTAAATCAGGAAAGACAACTGAAAGCTGCAGCAGAGAGAAATGTGGAGCCGTGCATATATGCATTTTAAAAAATGAACATACAAATTCAACAGCCAGCAAAGAAGGCAAATGGAGTGCTGGCCTTCATTGCAAAAGGAATGAAGCAGGAAAAAAAAGGGAAGTGTTGCTAAAAATATAAAAGACTCTAGACAATCTACATGTCGAATAATGTGAACAGTTTTAGTCCCCTAAGAAAATATATACTGACATTGGAGACAGTACAGAGGAGGTTGAAAAGGATGATACCAGAGATGGAGGATTTTCTTGTTCGGAGAGGTTGAGTAGGATGGGCTGGTGCTTATTGGAATTGAATAGAATGAGGGGCAACATTAGTGAGATTCTTAGGCAGCTTAACAGAATACACACTGGCAGATTGTTTGCTTTTGTGGGGAGAGTAGGGCCAGATGGCATAATTTCAGACTAAGGAGTCACCCATTTAAGACAGAATTGAGGAGGAATTTTCCCTCTCAACGGATAGTCAGTCTGTGTAATTCTTTACCACAGAGGGCTGTTCAGGCTCACTCATTAAGGCAGAGCAAATTCAATGGGCTGAATGGTGTATTTCTGTTTTTTTTTAATGATTTTATATTATTGAGTAGGGGGTGGGTGAGATTGAGAGAGGAGAGGAAAAAGAGAAGGAAATACAGACTGACAGACAAAAACAGACATTCAGACTTTAAACTCTTTGTTGCAAATGCATTTTTTCTTCTCTCTGCTCGACAGATCAATCTGCTCTGTCAGGATTCTATGATTCTAAAATAACTGCTGAAATATGATTAATCCGTGTACGTCCACTTTTGGCTCCATTGCTTTACCCAGCTAAACCTTTAATGTCCAGTACAGGACTTAGAAATGTCAGAATTATGAACATTTGGGCTTACAAACATAATCCCATTCAGGGGTATAATTTTAAAGACCTAATATGCACACTTTTCCTGTACTTATGAATGACTACTTTTCATTCCACTTGAGTATAAGTCGACTTGTGAATGGATTCAAGAATGGAACCTATTCCCAACCCGGAGACTGCCCGTATGTGCACTTTTCACACAGGTGTGAATTGAAACAGAAAATGTAAACGTGTTGACACTGACTCAGTTGCCCATATTCATTGCTTTTAGATCAACTAGTAATTTCAGTGCATATGCTTTTGTTTATTTTACACTGGTCTCCTGGAGTTGCCTCCATCTGTAGTCAGGTGATTATGGGGATCATTTTAAGCCTGGAATTATCTTTCTCAGTGAAGGGTGAGTTTATGGGTAACACCACTGCTAAAACTCAAGCACAGATCCAGTGTCTAATTGCAAGACTTCTCTGAAAACAGGTGAAAGTATCCAAAATGAAGGGACCCAAACTATTTTTGCAGCAAATCTCCAAACACTATACTTTTGAAAGTAATTTGCAATCTTGCTCACAACAATTATGAGCTTGTTCCAATTGCAAAAGAACCGGTTGACTTATGTTACTGAGAGTTATCTAACAAAGAAAGGGAAGGGAAACCTGTATGTATGTTAAAAATTGAGCCTCTCAGATTGGCAGATTTGTCTCTCTATACTTTCAGTCCCTGAAAATAACAGATGCATTGCAAGTGGATCTGTGCATGCGTAACTTGAACACAACAGTCATTGTTAATGGTGGCATCTATCCTCTGCACTAACACGCTTCATTTTTGAAAACACTTTCTCCATAAAATCCCAGGTAAAACAATCAGATGCTGGACATTAAAACTTGAGAGCCCATATTTCCCATTATGATAACAAATCATCTAAGGCAATGCTCCCAATTGGCAGAAACGAACAATAAAATTATACACAAGTATTTGGTGGAGAAAAACACCGATCTTTTGACCCAAGTGGTCTGTTTCTGTTTTGCACAGTCTTTGATTCTGTGGATGGAATTATAGGACTCAAACAGAATTATGCTGCTCAGGCAGAGATAACAATAATAAAACACACATGATCCTCAAAACTGAAAAACATGTCAATTACTCAAGGAAAGCATTAACTCTAGCTAAGTACAATGCTAAATTACCATGTTAACCATTTAATTCCCTCTTTGAAAGAAAAAATTCTCACTTCCTGTTTTTGTTAAGACTCAAACTACATAAGTTGTGTGCACAGTCCAGGCCATCATGGAAGCCAACCTCCTATCTATTGACTCCATTTACACATCCTGTTGCTGCAGAAAGGTTGCTATCATCATCAAAGACCCATCCCACTCCAGTAATGGTCTCCTACAGCCTCTTCCGTCAGGCAGAAGATACTGAAGCTTGAACACACGCACTTCAGATTAAGGAACAGCTTCTTCCCAGCCATTATTAGACTGACGAATGGACTCTCTAACTTCAAATAACTGCTTGTTACTGTTGGTCTTGCCTATCACATGTCCTGTGATTAGATAGATTAGATTCCCTACAGTGTAGAAACAGGCCCTTCGGCCCAACAAGTCCACACCGACCCTCCGAAGAGTAACTCACCCAGACTGATTTCCCTATATTTCCCGCTGACTAATGCACCTAACACCATTATTGGCAATTTAGCATGGCCAATTCACCTGACCGGCACATCTTTTGGAATGTGGGAGGAAACCGGAGTAAACGAGTGAGAGACTATCACACATCTGCTGAAATGTGCCTTTGCAAAGGAAGCTGGAAAGAGATGTAGTGGTTTTTTTGTTAAGTATAGAGGAGAAAGTGAGGTCTGCAGATGCTGGAGATCAGAGATGGAAATGTGTTGCTGGAAAAGCGCAGCAGGTCAGGCAGCATCTAGGGAACAGGAGAATTGACGTTTCGGGCATTAGCCCTTCTTCAGGAATCATTCCTGAAGAAGGGCTAATGCCCGAAACGTCAATTCTCCTGTTCCCTAGATGCTGCCTGACCTGCTGCGCTTTTCCAGCAACACATTTCCATCTCTTGTTAAGTATAGACCCAAGCAACACCATGATGCACAACGCTGTGCTCTATGACCTGCTCCTAGAGATGCACACCAAGGCAAACATTGACTATGCCTGGAGGACTACCAACTATTTGGTCTGCCTAAAGTTTATTAGTCTTCCAGAGCAAGGAGTTGACCTCAACTGAGTGTTGCGGACTGGCACATTCCTCGGTCCAGGACTACGTGCGGAGGGATGCGCTAAAGCTTAGGACAGTTGCCAAAAAGAAACAGTGGGGAAAGACCACTGTCTGAGGTCTGTCTCCTTAAGTTAAATAGGGGTCCATTCAGTTATTGAACCATCCTAACGCCTCAAATCTATGCAAATATAGTCTTGTACAAGTAAGTAATACCTATGGTTTCTTTGTCAGATTGAGTCATACTCCGATATTTGTTTGTTCTTTCCCATGCTACTATACAGAACCGAAACAAACTGTAGGCAGAGGAAAAGCTGCTGGGCTGGGCTTTTTGCATGGACCTCTTCCACCTACAGTTCTAAGGAAGGGTCACTGGACCCAAGCCATTAACTCTGATTTCTCTTCACAGGTGCTGCTACACTTGCTCAGCTTTATTTTTAGAAACGTCTGGTTTTGTTTCAGATTTACACCACCTGCACTTTTTTTAAAAGCTGTATTTAATTCAATTCCAGTGGTGGTGGGATAAGCAGGGTGGAGGTCCTTAACTGGGCACTAATTGCCTACTTAAAGGCCTCAATTGGCCTGCAGGTGGGCAAAATGCCCAATCACCAGCCTATTGCTGATAACAATGTGGACAGCACAATAATATCATTGAATCCCTACAGTGTGAAACAGGCCATTTGGCCCAACAAGTCCATACCAACCCTCTGAAGAATAATCCACCAAGACCCATTCCCCAACCCTTTTAGTTTACATTACCCCTGACTAATATACCTAATCTACACATCCCCGAACACTATGGACAATTTAGCATGGCCAATTCACCTAACCTGCACATCTTGGATTTTTGGGAGGAAACATATGCAGACATGGGGAGAATGTGCAAACTCCACACAGTCACCAGAGGATGGAATCGAACCCAGGTCCCTGGCGCTATAAGGCAGCAGTGCTAATCACTGAGCTGCCGTGCAGTCCCATCTTAAGGGTCAGTGCAAGACGGTGTTTTTACATGGAAGGAATACTACCTGCTTTTGCCCATCTGTCTACCCACTCCTGTGGCTATATTGATTATAATCTACAGAATGGCTCCTTGCCATCTGTCATGTGCATTGAAAAGCTATGATAGGTGTTCAACAGTAATACACAGAGTTACATAACCAGCAATTTTCTGATTAGAACATTGGGTGGGGGGGGGGGGGGGGATCATGGTGGCACAGTGATAATGTCGCTGCCACTTTCCCATCTCCAAGAAGCCCACTTCTATTTGGAAGCTAAATTCTATGCATAATGATGGACGGGACTCTGATTTTTCTACTGAATGATTCACAGTATCTGTGTAGAGAAAGCAGAGCCAATGATTCTGGCCTAGTGATCCTTCAGAACTGATTGCAGCTTAGAAAGGCTGGTATTTATACTGAAGACCGTGGGGGAGTGTGGGGGTGGTGATTGAAACGGAGTGAATGATAGGTGGAGAAGGAGTCCAGAGAGAACAGCTATTGCACAAAGAAATGGATAATAGTGAGTTGGAGAGAAAGAAAAGCTGATAATAGGACCATTAGTGGGTGAAAATGGATCGACTTTGCTGAAAGCAGCCCATGTGACGACAAGGCTTGGGATGTGGTGTTGAGTAAGGACATGGCAGAAGGTGCTCAAGCCTTAAAATTGTTGAACTCTATATTATATAGTGTACTGAAGGCTGCAGGATCCCCAAGTGGAAAATGAGATGCTATTCTTTCAATCTGTGCTTATCCTCACCGAGATGATGCCCACTGGTCCTAGACTGTTACAGAAAGGGAAACAACCTCTTCACGTATACTCTGTCAGGTTCCTTTCCAGTCTTATATTTTCAGTAAGTTTTCCTCTTAGTCTGCTAAACCCCAGTGAGTACATGCCAAACCTACTGTCTTTGTCCTCATAAGAAAATCCCACTATTTAGAATCAACTTAATAAACAATCTTTGCTCCATCTTGTCAGTGCATCTTTCCCTAGGTAAGGAAACCAAAAACTGTTTGCAATCATCCAATTACTGCCTTGTATAGTTTTTGCAAAATCTCTCTATTTTTATATTCCAGTCCCTTTTGAAATAAAGATCTGTATTCCATGTACCTTCCCAACTAAATTGCTATGCTGACTTATGATTCATGCACGAGAACCCTCAAGAACCTTTCTACTGCAGCTTTTTCTCCATTTAAATAGTGTTCAGCTCTTCTATACTTTGTACCAAAGTGCATAACATCTCATTTTCCCACGTTATATCCCATCTGTCAAGTGGTTTCCCCACTCATTTAGCTGGTCTATACTCATACGTGGACTCCTTAGGTCATTCTTGCTACTTGTCTTCCCACAGAGCAATGGCACAGTGGTTATGGGTGACACGGTGGCTTAGTGGTTAGCACTGCTGTCTCACAGCACTAGGGACCTGGGTTCGATTCCAGCCTCGGGCGACTGTCTGTGCGAAGTTTGCATTCTCCCAGTGTCTGCGTGGATTTCCTCCGGGTGCTCCGGTTTCCTCCCACAATTCAAAGATGTGAATTGCCCATTTAGTGTTCAGGGATATGTAGGTTAGGTAAATTAGTCATGGGAAATGTAGAGTCATAGGGTAGAAAAATGGGTGTAGGTGGGATACTCTGAAGGTTGGTGTGGACTTGTTGAGCTAAATGGCCTATTTGCACACTGTAGAGATTTTATGAATTCTATGCTGCGCTCTCCTTTGCGAAGAAGCAAAAGGACCAGGCAACCAGTAGGATGTCCAATGTGGGTATGAGGAATTAATTTAATACTCCCATAAAGTAGAATTCAATCACTAATATTCCCACCTCCCAAATTACATGCATACAGAATTTGAACCACAACCAAAATCTAAACCTAAGAAAATCAGAGCGATGCACAAAATAGAAATTGTGAACAATTTACAGCGTCAGTCAACACGTGAAGGTACTAATGGAGCTGAACTTTAGAAATACTCCCACTGAAATGGCTGACCAAACCTCTTCTCAAGACTCCTCATCAGCACAAGTGAAAAATGGAATAATGCAATCTGGATCATGGAGACAAATGGTTCTCCCAATAAAACCTAAATCAACACTTGTTTTCTCAATTTGCACTGGCACAAATAGCAAACTGAACCTTTAAGATAACCTCTAGTCATTGAAAAATATTGTGTTATAATTGTTCTGACTTTTGGAGTGAATATACATTTTATTAATTCTATTTTATGTAACTACTTAAAAGACAAATTGAACCAAAAAAAAAATCCATGTCCATTTCATTTTGAATGTCATTTGACATGCTAATTTCAAACTTGAAGAAATTAATCTTCAGAATACTCCACCTTTCCATGAGCAATCAATTCTCTAATCAGAATTCCCAGAGTAAACTCAGCAGTTTGGGTTTGAGCTTTATTCCCCCCAAAAGTTGGCAAAAACTCTTGTATGCATGGCCAAAATCCTGGAGATTTTGGAACAACGAGATCACAGAATGATGTAAATAGTGGAAAGGTAATACAAATGTTGAAAGTTTTGCTTTAGAAAAAAAGAAGAGATTAATCACAGAATTGACCAAACAAATGTTGCACTTGCAAGGGAGAGCAACCCGATCTGACTAATCAATGAATGTCACACCTGTAGGGGAAACATAGATCATGTGTTTTATCTGGGGCCTGCAATGGAGATCTACAATAAAATATACAGATGGCAATTCCCTTGACATTTTTAATATTCTTCTGAACAATAAATTTTAAGCATTCCTCATCTGTGATGACCGGAACAAACTTCCTTCTTTTAAATGCAAAAGACATTTACTTCTTTTCCAGCTCTTGCTGCATATGTATGTCTAGGGTTTATTAACATCTTGTGCTTGGATCCGAAATTAAGAGAAGCATGTTGGCTGCCTTTTTCTCTACAGCTGTATGAAAGCTTTGGTCCTAGAAATATCTAAGTGATAAAATCCCAAGAGGCCCCTCCTTTAAATTAGCATCAATTTGAAATGCATTAAATCAATACCATGATTCAAAAAGCTATTTGCGTGAAAATCTGCAAAACAATTTCCACTCCAGATAAAGCTGCATAAAATAGGGCTGGTCACCCATTGTACTAGGAAATTATTCATTTCAAATTACCACGTACAGATATTATGATTTTTGCTGCAAAATGTCTTTGCCATTTGGCTATGTAAACCTTTATATTTAATACAGATCAACTGTAGAAAGATTTTATTGGAGCTCCTCCAGATTATTTTCATAAAAAGATGTACATGTTTCATATTTTGTAGAAAGAGGAAGTGTATAACTGATTAAAACTAACAATAAACATTTTGTTCATTGCAAACATGCAAAATCACTTCAGTTTTTCTTAAATCAAATTATTCAAGATAAAAGTGTAACATTATACTCGCAAAATCCTTTAAGTATATTTTTTGTAAAACAACAAATGAGGTTTCAGACGTTTCGTACATGGGGTGATTTTAAAAAAAATTTAAGAGCGATTAAGCAACATTGAAAATATTTTGCTGAAATAAAACATAGATCAGTACAGCACAGTACAGGCCCTACAGCCCTCGATGTTGTGCCAACCTTTTATCCTATTCTAAGATCAAACTAACCTACATACCCCTTCATTTTACTGTCATCCATGCACCTATCCAAGTGTCGCTTAAATGTCCCTAATGTATCTGACGCTTCTACCACCGCTGGCAGTGCATTCCATGCACCCACCACACTCTGTGTAAAATATCTACCTCTGACATCTCCCCAAACCTTCCTCCAATCATCTTAAAATTAGACACCCTCATGATAGCCATTTCTATACTGGGAAAAAGTTTCTGGCTATCCACTCACTCTATGCCTCTCATCATCTTGTACAGCTCTATCAAGTCACCTCTCATCCTTCTTCACTCCAATGAGAAAAGCCCAAGCTCCCTCAAGCTTTCTTCATAAGACATGCCCCTCCAGTCCAGGCAGAATCCTGGTAAATCTCCTCTACATCCTCTCTAAAGCTTTCACATCCTTCCTATACTGAGGCAATTAGAACTGAACACAATATCCCAAGTATGGTCTAACAAGGGTTTTATAGAGCTCCAGCATACCACACACCCCCCCCCAGCTCTTAAACCTAATCCTCCCGCTAATGAAAGCCAACACATCATATGCCAACTTGGGTGACAACTTTGAGGGATCTGTGGACCTGGACCCCAAGATCCCTCTGTTCCTCCACACTGCCAACAATCCTGCCTTTAACCCTGGAATCTGCAAGCAAATTTGATCTTCCAAAATCAAATGGAAGATCACACTTCACACTCTTCCAGGTTGAACTCCATCTGCCACTTCTCAGTTCAGAAATGTCCCATTGAACCTACAACAACCTCCACACAAATCCACCAACCTTCGTGTCATTGGTAAACTTATTAACCCACCCTTCCACTTCCTTGTCCAAGTCGAGAATGTGTTGCTGGGAAAGCACAGCAGGTCAGGCAGCATCCGAGGAGCAGGAGAATCGACATTTTGGGCGTAAGCCCTTCATCAGGAATGAGGCTTTTGGGCCGGGACTGAGAAATAAATGGGAGGGGGTGGGCCCGGCCGGGTTGGGGGGGGGAAAACAAGGTAGCTGAGAAAGCAATAGGTGGAGGAAGGTGAGGGAGAAGGTGATAGGTCAGAGAGTTGTGTGATGGAGGGGTTCAGAGGGCAGTGCTGAGTTGGAGGTTTGGGACTGGGATAATGTGGGGGGAGGGGAGATGAGGAAGCTGTTGAAATTCACATTTATCCCGTGTGGTTGCAGGTTCCCAAGGCGGAATATGAGACAGGTGTCGGGTGGTAACGGTTTGGCAGTGGAGGGGGCCCAGGACCTGCATGCCCTTGACGGAGTGGGAGGGGGAGTTGAAGTGTGGGTACGGGGCAGTGGGTACGGGTGCCCCAGAAATGTTCTCTGAAACGATCTGCAAGAAGGCGTCCTGTCTCCCCGATGTAGAACAAAGCAGCGAATACAATACACAAGATTGTAGGAGGTACAGATGAAATGATGCTTCAACTGGAAAGGCTGTTTAGGCTCTTGGATGATGAGCAGGCAGGAGGTGAAGGGGAGTGAAGGAAAGATGTGTTTGATGGTGGCATTCAGCTGGAGTTGTCAGAAATGGTGGCAAATGATCCTTGAGCGTGGAGGTTGGTGCGATGAAAAGTGAGGACAAAAGGGACCCAATCACATCACTGAGTGTGATGTGAAGGGGCAAGGGTGGAAGCATGGGTGACAGATCTCCAAGCAGAATGCCATCACCAAACAACCTCTCCTCCCTCCCTCATCTGCATTTCACAGGGATTATTCCCTTTGGAAGACCCTAGTCTATTCCACGATCACCAACACCAACCCCCCCCTTTCCCATGGCACCTTCCCATATAACCACAGACAGTGCAACACCCGCCCCTTCCCCTCCTCCCTGCTCACCATCTAAGGGCCGAAACAGTCTTTCCAAGTGTACCTCCTCCAATCTTGAGTACCGTATTCTCTGCACTCCCATGTGGCCTACTCTACATTGGAGAAACCAAACGCAGGCTAGGTGACCGCTTTGCAGAATACCTCCAGTCTGTACAAAAGCATGACCCTGACCTTTCTGTACCCTGTCATTTCAACAGTGTCCTGCTCGCATGCCCACATGTCTGTCCTCGGCATGCTGCAGTGTTCCAGTGAATCCCAGCGCAAACTGGAGGAACAACATCTCATCTTCAGACTGGGCACTTCACAGCTTTCTGGACTTAATAGTGAGTTCAACACCTTCAAATTGTGAACCAACTCCCTTTCTTCTCTTTCTTTTAACTTCCTTTGTTACATTCTCTGTCACCATGTCCTCTCTCCCCTCTTCCCATTCCAACAGGACTGTCTTCTCTTTCCAGTCTGGTAGTCAGAATCACCATTCTTCTGCCATATTTACATTCCGATCATTTAATCTAAACTACCAACATCTTTTCTCCACCAGCACTCTACACTCCATCACCCCCAACTTTAGCATAAATGCTGCGTCCTCCACACTTCACTTCAGCTCTGAAGAAGAGTCATCTGGACTCAAAACATTAGATTGCTCTCTCTCCATGGAGGCTGTCTGAACCACAGTTACCTCCAGCATTCGTTGTTTTCAGTACAGGTCCCAGCATCTGCAGTAATTTGCTGCGACCTGCATTGTAAGGGAATGCCAGCTCACTGCAATATACAAGTTGCTGCTCATGATCTTGAGGTCATAGTTCATGAAGAATTATCAATGTGCTGCTGTTAATTTTGCCATTGAGTAAATAACTCAAATGTTTAACTCACTGTTAGAAATCGTAACTGTGCCTAGCTAGCCAGCTGTGTAGCTTTTTGGATAAAAATAAAAAGCTTCTATATCTCATCCTTCAAGGAATCAAGTTGGCTTTTGGTGTGTGGTAAGTGGCCTCTGTTCTTGTCAAATTTAGATTTTGCCCTTCAGCTGCTAGGAGCATTTACTGTTCTCACTGTTTGAAAAGCTTATTTCACTTTATACTAGCTGTAAAAGGTTTGTTTGAGATTGCGTTCTGGCAATTTCCCTGCAGAAGTTTCTATTCCAAGAGGTTTTCTTCACAGTCACTGTTCAACTCAGAAGCTTTTTAGGTTGTTGTTTCATCTTAAAGTTGCACTGGTGATACTTTTAAAAATGTAATTATTCTCTTCTCTAGATGACTTCAGACACGTTTTTTGATCTTCACTGCTGCCACAATTTCTAGACAATGTACCTGATAGCTCCACCAACTTTTATCATGTGCTTCAGTGTCACACTCTGGGTTTGGGCTCTTCACAGACTTGTCAAGAAAAAAAAAATCAAAGTCCTCAACTGTTGTCAGCTTTAACCCTTCAAAGCAGCATTATTTATCGTGCATCAATACTAAATAGTGCTGCATACATAATGGTAGATATGCTAAACTCTGACTTATGGTTGCAAGAGGGAAACACTCATCTTTTTTTCTTTGTTATTAATTTGTGACATGTGGGAGTCACTGGCTGGGCCAGTATTTATTACCCTCAATATTTATTGCCCCGTTAGTCTCAAGCTCGTGGTGGTGGGCTGCCCTCTTGAGCTATTGCAGTCCCAATGGTGTAGGATACACCCACAATGCCATTAGGGAGGGATTTCAGAATTTTGACAATGAAGGAACTGTGGCTCAGTGGTTAGCACTACCACCTCTCAGCACCAGAAACCCCGGTTCGATTCCAGCCACAGGTGGCTGTCTGTATGGAGTTTGTATATTCTCCCAGTGTCTGCATGGGTTTACGTAGAGGAATGGGTCTGGGTGGGTTACTCTTTGGAGGGTCAGTGTGGACTGGCTGGGCCGAAGGGCCTGTTTCCATACTGCACAGAATCTAATCAAAGGAACGACGATATATTTCCAAGCCAGGATGGTAAGTGGCTTGGAGAGGAACTCGCAGGTGGTGGCGCTCCCAAGTACCTGTTTTTCTAGATAGAAGTGGTCATGGGTTTAGAATGTGCAGTCTAAAAAGCGAGAGAGAATTGCTGCATTGCATTTTGTAGATGATACACACTGCTGATGCTGACCATTTGTGAAGGAACTGAATGTTTGTGGGAGAGGTCCCAATCAAGCAGGCTGCTTTGTCCTGGATGGTGTCAAGCTTCTTGAGCGTTGTTGGAGATGCACCCACCCTGGCAAGTGGGGAGTATTCCATCATATTCCTGACTTGTACCTTGTAGATTATAGAGGGGCTTTGGGGAGTCAGGAGGTGAGCTAATCATTACAGGATTCCTAGCCACTGACCTGCTATTGCAGTCAAATTTTTGCATAGTCAGCCCAGTTCAGTTCCTGGTCAATGGTAACCCCGAAGACATTGATAGTGGGGGAATTATTGATAATAATGCCAATGAATGTTAAGCTGCCCTGCTTGAGATGGTCATTAGATGTGGGAGAGTCAGAGTCGTGAAGTGTGGTGCTGGGAAAAGCACAGCAGGTCAGGTAGCGTCGGAGCAGCAGGAGTGTTGATGTTTTGGGCAGAAGCCCTTCATCAGGAACGAGGTGGTCATTGCTCAATATTTGCACAAGACAAATCACCAGTCAGCCTAAACCTGAATATTGTCTGGATCTTGTTGCACTCGGACATTGTCTGGTTCAATACCTGAGTCATGAATGCAACTGGACACTGCACAGTCAGTCATTGGCAAACAACCCCACTTTTGATCTTAGGAAGGAGGGAAGGTCATTGATGAAGCAGCTGATAATAGGTGGACCAAGGACACTACCCTGAGGAACTCCTGCTGACATGTCTTGCAGCATGGGTGACTGGCCTTCAACAATCACAATCATTTTCCTTTATGCCAGATATGACACTAACCAGTGGAGAGTTTCCCTCAATTCCCATTGACTCCAGTTTTGGTAGGGTTCCTTGATGCCACACTCAGGCAAATGCAGCCTAGATGTCAAGGACAGTCACCCTGACCTCACCTTTGCAATTCAGCTCCTTTGGAATTTGGACTTAGGAGCTGAGTGGGTCTACATACTTTGCTTGTTCACGTCAATGTACTTCTGAGTGTCTTCCAGTCTAGAATCTTGTAGTCCAGCAGTCATCTGCAACAGTACATAGAACTCCAACCTCAATGGTGTTCCCAGTCTGCTCATTTATACACAGTGAAGTGCAATATGTGGAGCCAATGGCAGAGTGGTATTATGACTAGATTGTTAATCCAGACACGCAGCAATGTTATGGGGACCCAGGTTCAAATCACAGCAGATTGTGGAAATAGAATTCAACGAAAAGAAATCTGGAATTAAGAGACTAATGATGACCATGAATCCATTGTTGATTGTCTGGAGAAAAACTCATCTGGTTCACTTCAGGGAAGGAAACTGCCATCCTTACCTGGTCTGGCCAATGTGTAACTCCAGACCAGGTAGGGATGGGCAATGAATACTGGCCTATCCAGTGATGTCCTCATCCCATGAATGAATTTAAAAACGCATGACATCATCACAACAATGCTTCAAGGGCCTAACATAGGCCTTATTTTGTTGAATTGCAAAATCCATGAAAGCTGCTATTGGAAGAGTTATGAACTGCAATCCTCAAACATTTATGGCTGGAGTAGACTCCGGCTTTCAAACCTCAAACAAAAATGACTTTATTTGGAGAAGTTGAAACTTTATTGCTGGAACAGCACAGCAGGTCAGGCAGCATCCAGGGAACAGGAGATTCGACGTTTCGGGCACAGGCCCTTCTTCAGGAATGCTATTTGGAGAAGTACTTGCTGAATACCATTTGGAACTGTGACCCTTATGTCTGCTATCATGAAGCCAGAAGCACACAAACATTTGAGAGACAATGGTTAAGAGGCCGAGATCTTTGCTGCAGTGTGGGAAAGAATATCAATTTCCACGTCAATGTTTCATCGAATCCCTGCAGCGCAGAAAGAGGCTATTCAGCCCATTGAGCCTGAATTGACCCTTTGAAGAGCATCCCCGCCTCCTCATCCTCATCCTGGAAACCCCATGGTCAATCCACCTAAACTGCACATGTTTGGATTTTGGGATGAAACTGCAGCATCCAGAGGAAACTCACGCTGACATGGGGAGAATGTCTGTGTTGAGTTTGCAGAGTCGCCCAAGGGTGGAACTGAACCCAGGTCCCTGATGCAATGAGGCAGCACTGCTATTCACTGTGCCCCTGCTTTATTTTGATTTACAAGTTAACTTGCTGGGATGCTGCAGGATTTTAGGATTCTATCAGGCAATGCCAATCGTATCTGCAGCACAGGAAAAGTAGGAACGATTGTTCCCAATGCCACCTCAGAAAGACAATGCAACTGAAAGATCCAACATTTCAGATTTACTGAGAGGTGTCCAACACTTCAAGTATATTTGCAACATGAATCTAATTATTAAACAAGATTTCTGAACTTACTTAAAATTAGCTTTTTCTTCCCATTATGCTGCCAGAATGCATAAGCTTCCTGTACAGGCCTGTATTTATAACAATATTATGCTGGTTTGCACCTTTAAACTCAAATTTTAAACGTGGCCTGTAGCTTTTGGCACAGCATCAGATATTCCTGTTACTCTCAGGAAAGGTTTTCTAGCACAACATACCATGCAACTTAAATAAGTCTCGATATACGAATGATTCAGAGAATCTGGTTTTACATTCTGCGAACATAATATTATGTAAAAGCTGCAATCACTAAATGTATTCATTCCCATAATGGTCTTAAACTTTAAGAAATATATTAAAACCAATGTTGTGCGCTGGGAAGGAGAACACAACCACATGAAAATATTTCATATCTAAACACTTAGACGCTCTACTCTAATAGCTTGAAGCACAAAAGCACCTCAAGTTCTTTCCCTAAGAAGTTAAAAAAACACTAGCAGCTGTTAAAACATGTTAGTACACTTTTACATTCCCTCTTTACATAATAGTAGTGAGTGCAGTCATACAGCAGACACAAACATGCACGTGCATCACACACTCATTCTTCATGGGCTGTCCCATGGTTCGACTGAGGCTTCATCACTAGCTCAAAAGAAGAATAAGTAGGCATATTTCATGATTCATTCCCGATTTTATGCGCCTTTAACTACAGTGCAAGTACAGCACTTTGACATGCCACAGGAGTATTTTTTAACTTATTAAGAATAAGCTGTCAATAAGTTGATGCTGCTTTCCTGCTACATCTGATGCAACTCAGCTGTAAAAAAAAAATCTTTTCCAGTCAGCTTTAAGACGCCAAGTTGCTCAGGCTTTGACTAACAGTTTGTCCTATAAAATGCATGGAGGGATACAGGAACATAATTCATAGTTAGCGAACTCTTGGTCTTAAATACTGAAAACTATTAAAATGTTTAACAAACATTGGCCTGTCACAAATGAGAACTTTTAATAATTACATAAACTATTCACTTTGTTCATGGTAACAAATGTATCAGTAAGAGAATGTAGCCTTGTCAGATTTTGCCTTGACATAGTTCCATTCCTCAACGATGACATATTGCCTTCAAAAATATATATTCTATAGTTGACAGCCTCCATCTACCACATCATCCAATCTTAGATTTGATGAGACTTCAACTTACACCAAATTAATACAAGGACATGTAGTAAATAAGGTAATTGCCAAGGAAACCAAAATAACCGCTGACTAAAAAAATCAACCGCAAAGACGATTTGTTTTCTGCAGTTATGCTGTAATGACAACCAGAAAATGCTGTTACTAACATTGAAGCTGAAATTGAATTGAGAGGTACTATGTCTAAGTATTCTATTCTACTTCCCGTTTGAAAAACGGCTTACTAAGACCTAAATATTGCTCCTACATTTGCGGGCAAAAGCCTCAACTGATCCGAAAATGATTTTTTTTTTTACACCTAATCTAGTAATGGAATTAATCTCTTTCAAATGAATAGTTATCACACCTCCACTAAAGCAGAGACAAGAAAAATGTCATACAAACAGTAAAAATACTCGTGTGCTAATCCAACAATAATATGCACCAAAGACAGACATCACTAACCTGTTAGATTTATGAATTGTTGGATCATAGTTTGTATTTGTTGGGCTGATGAGTTAACACATTGTGAGCGAGACAAGGCAGTGAGACGCAGGTGCAGCCAGCAGGAGGCAGCAGCTGGAAAAGGTTCCTTACGGGGGACTTTCTTGGCACAACACTGTG
>NC_057745.1:29047687-29092596 GCF_004010195.1 Chiloscyllium plagiosum | reverse complement strand
TAACAGTGGTGCAGAGGAAGATGGGGTGTGGAAGGAAGGGAAGAGGGAGGCAATTGGTAGATGAAGGTGGGGTTGATGGTGATAGGTTGGAGTTAATATGTGGGAAGGAAGATGGCAGTGCCAAGTTGGAGTGAGGATAAGGTGGGGGAAGGAGAGATAAAGGAAACTGGTGAAAACGGCATTGACACCATGTGATTGGAGGGTCCCAAGGCAGAAGATGAGGTATTCTTCCTCCAGGCATCAGATGGCTTGAATTTGGTAGTGGAGGAGATCCAGGATTTGCATGTCCTTGGAGGAGTGGGAAGGGGAGTTGAAGTGATCGGCCACAGGGCAGTGGGGTTGTTGGGTGAGTGTGTCCCAGAAATGTTTCCTATAACGTTCTGTGAGTTGGTGTCCTGTCTCCCCAGTGCAGAGGAGACCACATAGAGAGCAACAGACACAGCAGATGAGGTGTTTGGATGTGCAGTAAAATGTCTGCTGGATGTGGAAGGATCCTTTGGGGCCTTAGACATAGGGGAGAGGGGAGTTGTGGGCATTGGTTTCACACAGTGACGGAAAGGTGCTGGGAGTGGAAGGTGGGTCATTAGGGTTGTGGACCTAACGAGGGAGCAGCAGAGGGAATGGTCTCTGCTGAATGGGGTGGTTTGAAATATATCTCTGGTGGTGGGGTCTGACTGTTGGTGTCTGAAATGGTGGAGGATGATGCGTTGCATTTGGAGAGTGGTGAGGTGGAAGATGAGGACCGGGGGTTCTATATTTGTTGTGGTTGGAGGGGTGGGGTTCAAGGGCGGAGGTGCAGGAAATGGAGGAGATGCACTCGGGTGTATTGTTGACCACATGGGAGGGGAAACTGTGGTCCTTGAAGTAGGAGGCCATCTGGGATGTTCTGGAGTGGAACTGCTCCTCCTAGGAGCAGATGCGGTGGAGGAATTGGAAGTAAAGGGCAGCATTTTTACAGGGGGAGGGATGGGAGGAGATGAAGTCCAGGTAACTGTGGGAGTCGATGGGTTTGAAATAGATGTCTGACAGTCCGTCACTGGAAATGGAGTTAAGCCAGCTACCCGGGTATTGTCCTCGGGAGCTAGATCCCAGTCGTACCATAGCAGATAATGGAATTTGAATTGAATATTTTTTTTAAAATCTGGAATAAAGAGTCTAATGATGACTATGAAACCATTGTCAATTGTCGGAAAAACCCATCTGGTTCACTAATGTTCTTTAAGGAAGCAAACTGCCATCCTTACCTGATCTGGCCTACGTGACTCCAGACCCACAGCAATGTGGTTGCCTCTTAAGGGCTCTCTGGGCAATTAGAGCTGGGTAATAATTACTGGTCTAGCCAGAGACACCCTTATTCCATGATTTAATTTTTAAAAATGTAAATAAAGGGTGACTTGGTGATGCGATATCAGGCCCTGTACAGTTATTTCAATGTTGTAACACTTTTTAACATCACTACAATATTAATGGAGTATTCTGGGTCACCTATTGCTCTAAGGAGGGGTAGTGCCATGTTTCAATAGACCAATTTAAGTCACTGGTCAAAGATGGGCAAGAATCAAGTATAAACATGGTTCTGACTGGCCATTAAACAGCTGAAATTGCAAACTTCTGAACACATAGGGGTAAGTGAAATGGATAACATAATAGAGCTTCCTTCCAAATAGTGACCAAATTATTTGTAGTGAAGCTAGACGGGAGAGAAGAAAAATCAAGGAACATCAGCCTGGATTTTCCACTTCCCGGCAGAAAGGGTGGGAAGCGATACAGGGAAGGGCAAAATTGGGAAGATATGAGGGAGTTACTCTGAGCAACTTCCCCAGCCAAGCTGGTAGCAGGATTGCCTACCTGCTCCTCAGGTAAACAGCCAATTCGTGGGGGGGACTTTTGTTGGAATTTTCACTGGTTGAGCACATCCACCCCCTGTTCCTGTCCTTGCCCCCCCCCCCCCAAATAGCCTGCTGAGTGCAGAGCCAACTACTCAGTGGAGCAGCCTCAGCAGCCAGCCAAGGGGGCAAGCTGAGCAGGAGTCTCTGTGCCCTGTAGAGGGGGCCAGAACTGCAACCATGTTTGAACTTACAGATTCCAAGAGAAGCCAGCAGTATCTGAAAGTGAATGCAGTACTTGTATTGGACGCTCATCCTAGAGTATACATGACACATCAGAACAGTTTATCTCATTCGACGGTAATATTGTGTTTTTCTTTCTGGGGAGGAGTTCCCTCCACTCTCACATCACTACCAGCTTCAGGAGTCATCAGAACGGCCCATCAAGTCAGTCAGTGAGGGCGCTAACATGTCCCGACCTGCCTCCACAGTATCAACCTTACCCAATGGTGCTGGCAAGACTTAAGAGCTGAGTGGGCCTATGGTGAAGAAATGTTTGTTAGGTAAGATGATAATTCAGATGTTCCACATGTTTAACCCGATATGCAGGAACAGTCAAAACAGAAATGCAGTGTTCATCAATCATGCTCACTTACAAGAGTATTATAGTAAAGGTTACTGATCACTTCAGGGTGTCATAAGTGTAGAAATCCTCCAAGTTAGTTGCTTTGCTCTCAACCACTATTACATTAGTAGCTGAAACAATTTTATCAACCTCCCCATCTAATCACCTCTGGCAATCAGGAAGTGAACAAGTTCCTGCTGCTTAACATCAAGTTCTCACACCTCCACAATGTTTCCCTTCCCTCATCACCAAAGCCATGCATTTATTACAGATACACGAACACCAATCAAGTCAATCTCACCACTTTAACCAGGAGTTAAAACACAAACTGTCAGGCACAAGTTGTGTGTGAGACGGAATACTCCCCACTTGCCTGGATGGGTGCAGCTCGAACAACATTCAAGAGGCTCAATACCATCCAGGACAAAGCAGCCTGCTTGATTGGTACCACATTCACAGACTTTCCTTCCCTCCACCACCCACGCTCAGTAGCAGCAATGTGCATCGTATACAAGATGCACTGCAGAAATTCACCAAGATTCAACAGACACCATCTTACAAACCCACAGCAGATACATAGGAAAATCACCATCGACAAGTTCCCCCTTCAAGCCACTCAACATCTCAACTTAAACAGATCATTCCTTCACTGTACTGAGTCAAAATCCTGAAACTCTTCCCTCTAATGGACTGCAGCGGTTTAAGAAGGCAGTTCACCATCACCTTCTCAAGTGGGAAGTAGGGATGGGCAAAAATACTGGCCTTGCCAGCGATGCCCACGTCCCATGAGCAATTGTTTAAAAAAAGTTCCTTGAATTCCAAGCAACTCCTTGACACCTCATTTCTTCAGCTTAGAAAGTGATGGCATTTTATTCAGTCTCCAGCTCAGTCCACAATAAGTCTTTTCCTTTATTGTCCTACTTTGCCTTCAAGAGGCTCAGTGAAATGTTTTATCTGTGCCTTCCAACCTCTTACTCAGACAATCTCCATTTTCCCATCTGTTTTGAATCTATAGTTTCTCTTCCCACTTAATATACAAAACACTTTGAAGAATCTTTCTGTATATGTTTTAGAGACTGCACCTTGACATGTGTAAAAAGTGCTTCTGTCCCTGCAAAGCAGAGAGCAATGCCAATGAGGATACAATTCTTATAGGACCAAGCAAGTGTGAAAGAGGGGAAAATGGATGTGCAGGTTTGGAACAAGAAGTTCAGGTCATAGTCCCAAGTTAAACCAGAGATGGAGTTGGATCATTGACCTGTTATGAAGCAACTTTGAAACTATGAAGCAATATCTGGCTTCAAAAGCTTCCTTGAATTTACTTGCATTCCATGAACATTTAAAACTGAACTAGATTATGCACCAGACACTCCAAGGGATACGCTGAAATATTCTGCATTAGTTCCCATGTTTACTTAATTTGGTTATGTGCTCATTCTAACGTCTTTGTAACACAAAGTACATTTTTGTATAGGTGTCTGTAATTATCCATATTACTAATTCTCCCCCCAAAATTTAAGTATTCCTTCGATATATCCCAAGTGACTTAAGATTTATGCAAATGAACAAAATCTCACTGCCAATCCCAATATTTATGAATACTTCGAAATTTGTGTCACGTTTCAATCGAGGGAATTTTTCAGTCCCAATTTTGAACCAGTGAGTTTGTAGAGCAGCGAACTTAGTACTTGCCAACATGGTACAGGGCCGAACTCATGAGATTTCCCCAAGTTGGCCTTAACCAGGCAAGTCAAGGTCCCAGACTAGTTGTGGTGCTAAGAGCTCTCCAAAGGGAGGGGCAGTAAATTATACAACTGATCAGCCCTTTCAGAGCTCCAGGCAATATTGTTAAAAAATGCAGTCAATTAAAGGTAAGTGGACACATATGGGGAAAAAGATATTTCCAAGTAAGCTAAACTAATTTTTCAGCTTTTTCCAAAGGTTACATTGGGAATAGAAATGTCTGGCAAGAAACAAGGGAAGGTAACATAAATGTAAAGGAAAGAAACATAGTTTGTTCACAAGTAATGAAATAGTGCTGTGTTTCCATCTTCTGTCTGGTGATAATGTGCTATGACTGGATCTACCCCACAAATTACTGTGGCAAGAAGTGGCCTTCTATGCTTCATGTCACAAGAAACTACAAATGGTACACCTTAAGAAACCAAAATGACAAGACTGGCATTTCTCAGTTGCATGCAATGGAATTTGACTTGCTCAACTTCTCCAGTGGAATATCAGGCCTGCATACAAGTCTATACATAGTGGGGTTTCCTCCAAGTCGATGTTGAAATGGCTGTGTTTACTGTTCTACATTAAATACCTCAACCTTGGCTTAAGGGGCATTAGTTTAAAACTTGTAGAGGTCATAAAATTTGGAGGTATTGTTAACTATAAAGAGGATAGTGTTAAATTTGAAGAGAACTCATATTGGTAGAATTGGTGGACTAATGGGCCGGTGAAATTTAATGTGAAGTGATTCATTTTGGAAGGAAGAATGTGAAGAGCTAATATAAAATAAAGAGGGACTTGGGGGAGTAGTAAGGGTATGGAATGCTTTGCCTGCATCGGTAATAGATTCGCCAAGTTTAAGTGCATTTAAGTCGTCATTGGACAGACAAATGAACGTACATGGAATAGTTTGGGTGGGATGGGCTTCAGATTAGTATGACAGGGCGGCGCAACATCGAGGGCCGAAGGGCCTGTACTCTGCTGTAATGTTCCATGTTCTATATGAGAACAAAGCATTCAAAAGGTGGTAGGGCACACTGATAAAGTGGTTAATAAAGCATGCAGGATCTTACATTTTATACACAGGGGCATAGAATACTGGAGCAAGTAAAAGCAGGACAACTGATTCAACCTCAATGGAGTACTGTATCCAACTCAGGGCACAACACTAAGAAGACTATAAAGATTTTAGAAATTAGTTCCAGGGATTCAATTAGTCAATAGATGGTGAAGATGTGACTGTTCTTCCTAAAGAAATTTGAAAGTAGATTTGTCAGAAGTGATTAAGAATCACCAGAGGTCTGTACAGAGAACATGTATCTACGGAGAAACAGTTCCCACTGATAGATGGGTAGAGAACCAGAGGACACCAATTTGAGGTATTTGGAAAAGAACAAATGGTGACATGAGGCTTTTATTTTTAAAAGCCCAGCATGTATTTAGAATCTGAAATGCTCTGTGTGATGTTACATTCAACCAAAGCTTTCAAAAAGGAAGTTGGGTAATTATCCAAAAAGAATATATCTGCAAGGCTATGAAACAAAAGACAAGGAGTAGCACGAGGTAAGCTGTTCTTACAGACAGCAAGCTCAAATATAATAGGCCAGATGATCGCCTTCTGTACTGTAACCATTCTGTGATTACCGTAGCTACTTCATTACATACAATGAACACTCATTTTAGCAGGACATGCATTCAAGATACAACTTACAATTGAAAGCCTTTGTGCAAAGCTTTCATCTTAAAAGCATTTGGACTGAGGGTTTGGGGGCGAGGAGGTATATAAACTGATTTTTCAAATTACATTTGTAGACCATTTGTCTACTTGCATGACTTGATGGTACATTATACAAAGGAACAGACCAGAAGTTACAGAAACACAGAATTGTTACGGTGTAGGAGGCCACCGTTCAGCCCATTGTGTCTGCACTTCCTCTTTAAGCATTTTGATTTCATGCCAACCTCCTGTCTTGTAACCCCGGGCATGTTGTTTCTATTTAAGTGTTCAGTCAATGCCCTCTTGAGTGACGCAGTTGAACCTGCCTCCACCACATTTCCAAGAATTGCATTTCAAACCCAGATCACTCAGTATGAAAATCTTTTCCCACCATGCATTTGCTTCTTTTGCAAATATTTCCAAACTGTTCCTCTGGTTCTCAATTCCTTTTCATGAGTGCAAATATTTTCTCCCTAGCTATTCTGTCCAGAGCTCTCAATTTTGAAAATCTCTATCAACTTACCCCCTCAGCCTTTTCTTCTCCAAAGGGGAAAAAAAAAGTCTCAACTTCTCCAACCTTTCCACACAACAGAAGTTTCTCATCCTTGGACCATTTCTGTAATTCTCTACTGCACTCTATGCAATGCTTTCTCATCCTTCCTAAAGTGCCAATCAACAGATACGGTCTAATCAGTGTCCTGGATAGATTAAAAAAAAACTCCCTGCACTTGTACTCTACACCCTTATTAGTAAAGCTGAGAGTAATGTATGCTTTATTAAACAACTCAGTTTTCTTGGGGTGGGGGTACAGTGGCACAGTGATTAGTTCTGCTGCCTCACACTGCCAGGGAACTGGGTTCGATTCCACCCTCAGGCAACTGTCTGTGTTGAGTTTGCAGTCTCCCTGTGTCTGTATAGGTTTTCCCTGAGTGCTCCAGTTTCCTCCCATAATCCAAAGACGTGCAGTTTCGGTGGATTGGCCATGTTAAATTGCCCATAGTGTCCAAGGATGTGCAGACTAGGTGGATTTGCAATGGGAAATGCAGGGTTATAGGGGAGGGGAATGGGTCTGGATGGGATGCTTTTTGGAGAATCAGTGTAAACTTGGTGGGCCAAGTGTTTTGCTTCCGCATTGTAAGGATTCTAATGATTTTGCTCTGCCAACTTTAATGACCGATGCATATTTATGCACCCTGATTTCTGCTACTGCACATCCTTCAGAACAGTACCATTTATTTCACACGGTCTCTTGATGCTCTTTGTATCAAAAGATGTCATCTCGCACTTCTCTGCATTGAGCTTATGCCACCTTCCGCCCATTCCACCAACTTGTGCTTTTTAAGTTCGACAACCTCCTCTTCCATTTACAATTCCACAAAATTTGAGTCATGTGCAAACTTTGAAATTGTCCCCTGCACACTAAAGACTACAAATGGCATAATATTCACCTTGATTTGCTTCGGAGAGCCAATCATGAACAGTAACACATGGAAGTGTAAAGATGGAAAAGAGTAAAGTGAAGCCACACACTTCCCCAAATCTGAGCTCAACCAACCAATTTTATAGTTGATTGCCCTCTTTCTCACTCCTTTCCACCACTTTCATCAATATTCATCCTACCTCTATTAAAGTTTACAAACAGTTACACAAATATGTGAATAATTAACAATTTATGACATATTTAGAAGGATCCTGTAATCACTTTTATGAGATCTGAATGTTTCACATTTATTTTATCTGATCTGCAAAACTGAAGTTAATCCGCTTTTCATTGTATTAGTAAATTAAATAAATTGCTAACGAACAATATGTTTTATCACAGAAATAAATGGAAAACATTTGTCAAAAATACACTTATTAGAAAGGAAAAAGAAGCTGAAAATAAACTGCAAATTTAAGTTTTAAGGGCAAAAGACTAATCCTTTATGAACTCCTCTGCATTTGTAGTTTCTCCCTCTGAACACTACCCCTATTAGGTCAGCAAGAAAAGTGTGCACCGCGCAACCATGTTAGAACTGGTAGGAAAAATATGCTATGCCTAATTCAAAAAACCATTATCATCATAAACAGTGGTTCATGCAAAGAAACAAAGCACAACATACACACATGGTGATGTGGTGATTTTTCAAATACTTAACTTCAACCTCATATTGTTGGTTCTGCCTAGCCTTAAGCTTTAAACATTGCCTTATGAACGTAAAGCAGCAGGTGACATTGACATGACATTTACAAGTCCAAAGGGAGTCACAATATAAATTAAGGATTAACTAGGGCCATAACCTTGACTTAATTTTCCTATTCAATTTCAACATGCATAAAATTCCTTTTGAAGTGCCAAAAATCTGAAATTTTTGGGTATGTATCTGTTACTGTTATTATAAAATAATCACATTGTATTATAAAATTTTCCTTCCAAGAACCAACTCTATTCAAACTACTGGCAATTGAGCTCTGACTGTCTGGAGGAATTGGTTTAAAAGGACAATGTGTGTGCAGGAAATTAATTAAATAGACTTTCACCCTTAAAAATGTAATATCCCTCCAAAGTTTAAGAAAGGCGAATCAAATAACATGTTACAGAATTTTTTGGATGTGGCTTGTTTCAGTGCCCCTTTTCATTCAGAGGTTAGCTATTTGTCAGATGATGCACTTGTATTAAACAAATTTCAATTCTGAACAATTAACTCCTGTTACTGTGCAACACAGTTGTCCTTTTTTGGAAAATTTAAACCAAAGAAGCCCTGTTCAAAATATAGTCAGTGTCTGATGAATGGACACTGATAGAGATAAACTAATGACTGATCGATATTTTTGATTTGGTCACATCAGTGAAGCATGACTTTTGCGGACACCAAATATCTGCACGGAATGTCAAAAACTCTACAATTCCACAGTCACAAACTATTTTTCGAACAGACGTTTTTATAACATATTCTCACATCATTTTTACTTTGTAAAATTTTAGCTGGTGAAAAGTATTTACTTCGTTGTTTTTAAGAAATCTCTCCTGAACTACTTCTTAAATGCTTTCAGAGGTCAAATATAGGTTGCCCTTCCCTATATAACAGTACCTTCATGCAACGGTGTAATCACTTATTCACCATGGCAGGTCTATTTACATTCACCTAATAAATGCTGCTGATCCCCCTTCCAAGTCGTTGCGTTTTGAATATTCTCTACCATCTCAATGATTGTTCATTTTAACACTAACAAGTCTTAAGTGAGGAATGTGATAATGTTTTAAGAGTCCAAGGATCATATAAGGTATTCCAGCAGTACATAAGGAATACCAAGATCAAGGTCAACTATATGGGTTGAATTTAGCTGCCAAATTCATGGTGAGGCTAACATTGTTCAAAATGTGACAGTGTAAATTGATTAGCAATTTCCAGCGATTGCAAAGGTACAATTATATGCAGCGATCAGGAAGCTGCTGTTGGATTTGTTCCAGCCTTCCAGAGGCTATACGAGAGTCATCAAGAAGCATGGCTGTGAAATACTTGGGATAGTGTATAGTTTTGTTTAAAACTTATGAAACAGATATAAATATATTTTTAAAAACTGTCAGAAGTTGCTGGAAAAGCAAAACCGAAGTTCAAGTTTCCTCAGAACATTGGTAGGACTTGTCCATTCCAATGCTAGGTAAAAATAATGACTGCAGATGCTGGAAACCAGATTCTAGATTAGAGTGGTGCTGAAAAAGCACAGCAGTTCAGGCAGCATCCGAGGAGCAGTAAAATCGCCTTTTTGGGCAAAAGCCCTTCATTAGGGCTTTTGCCCGAAACGTCGATTTTACTGTTCCTCGGATGCTGCCTGAACTGCTGTGCTTTTTCAGCACCACTCTAATCTACATTCCAATGCAAGTATATTTTTAATGGCATTTGTCTTAAATACTCCAAACAATCTCACTGACAATGAAATATTAGCTTTTATAAAGGGGACTCAATCCTTCAGGTCTAAAAAGATTTTAAAAATGGAGAAGTCTGCTGTAATGTCACAACTGTCTTCTATTTCCTTTGTTGCAATACTGCATCTCTCTGCCAACAATTTACCCACAGGCATAGAGATATGCTTCAGAACAGATGGGAAACTTTTCAACCTCCAGTACCTTCAATTCAAAACCAAAATCACTGAGTTTCAGTGTATTGATGACACTTGTGAGAGATCAGGCAGAAGCTAGGTTTCAGATCATTGTCAACTCTTTCTCAGAAGCACAAAGAAAATGAACCTTTCATGTAAAGAAAAACGAAGATATCTTCCAAACAACTCCAGGAGGAATACGTCTTCCCTCCCTTGCTTAACACCAACTGCAACATCTAGTAAAAATGTGGACTGATATCTTGCAAGCCTCCTGAGAACAGAGACAGATGAAAGCCATCATCACCTGCAATGTTACCAGCTCAAGATTCAGCCAATTTAGAAAAGCAGTACATAGGGAGCAGGATCTCAATCTTGAGACAAAGGTCTCAATTTACTGTGTAGCAGTGATTCCCCCATCCATCTTTATGCTTCGGAGACTCTGACAAGATACCACAAAGTGCTGAAGTACCATCAGCTGTGTCTTTCCAAGATGCTCCAAACCCTCAAACAAGAAAGGCAAGCCAACAGCAGCATTGTCACAAGCCAGCATTCACAGACTCAAGGTGAAACACTATGAAAGAATTAATACTGAGAGTTGCCTTAAGCACCACCCACTATGATAATTTGATATGAACTTGTGCAGAGCAGTTTAATACCTCAGTGGACTAAGACCGATAATCCAAGTCTTCACAGAATCATGCAGTACAGAAGAGGCCCTTTAGCCCATCAAGTCTGTACCATCAGAAACATACTACCACATACACTAGACAAAAGTGAGGACTGCAGATATTGGAGATTCGAGTCGAGAGTGTGGTGCTGGAAAAGTACAGGTCAGGCAGCATCCGATGAGCAGGAAAATCGACGTTTCAGACTTTTGCTGCTCCTTGGATGCTACCACGTACACTCGTCTCACTTTTCTGCACTAGACCTATATCCTTGGATATTTACAACACTTCAAGTGCTCATCTGAGTACTTTTTAAAAGATTGAGAGGTTTCCCACTCAAAGTGTCTCTCCTCCAAGGATCTGTAACAATGTGTATCATACTGCTCTAACCTGTAATTGGTTGCTAATATGCAATGAAATCCCTCTTGTTCAATATAAGAGCCAGCTCTAGTTCAACTGATAAGTGGGGTTCCTCTATATATTAAACCATACATGCCCTGTAGATCCCCACACTAAGAATGGTGACACCAAACCTACTGTATGGTGAGATGCAGACTCTGTCTCTTGCACACAGAACAAACACTACTTCCATTGGGCAGGATATATTGTTCACATATCTGATGCTAAACACCAAAGCTACCTCTCTATTTGGGTACCCAATCTCACAGGAGATTCCCAGAATGCTTTTAAATACTTTTAGCTATCTCCTTAAAACATCACAGAAAAAGATCAAAAATACCTTGTGCTATTGGTCATAATGGTAAAGGTTTATTCAAGAGACTCCAGAAAGAGAACAAAGAGGCAACAGTGTGTCAGAGAGAGTGCACAATCTTCCCAGTTACTCACTCCCCCCATCAAGAATGACTGTTTCAAGCCGGGCAGTTTTTGCTATGTTGCGCAATGAATGTACCAGCCATTTCAGAACCTATCGCACTGGAGGGGAAGCAATTCATCCTGCATGCTGAGGAACTGCCTCAGTGGAGGACAATAAAGATGATTTTCTTTTCAATTATTTCATTCGGAAGAGTTTAGAGGCATACGGGCCAAATGCTGGCAAGCTGGACCAGATTAATTTAGGATATCTGATTGGCATGGACAAATTGGACTGAAGGCTCTGTCTCCACGCTGTATGACTCTATGACTGTGAATCTCAATTCTGACATCATCCTTAGCTCGTTATTTTGTCTTCTGTACCAGGTTCGACACTCAATTAAATATTCTAATGATCATTTTCACATTCAGACTCTTGTGAGAGTCTTGAACAATTGTTTTTAAATCGGATTGATTAATTGTTGCTTGTGCTGTTAGGGAAGTTCCTGGATCCCCAGTAGATGGTGCTGCACTGTTTTGCTGTTTCACTTCGGCCAAAACCCCATCTTCTAAATATCGCACCAAATTTGGAAACTGACAGCAGTGCAATCAGCAGCTGACATTCGCTCACTACAAAGGGACAAAATCTAGCCCTTAACAATGATTGCTCCAAAGCAACCACAGAGAATTACAATGGTATAGATACCTGAAACAGAAACTCAAAGAGAACTTAAATACTTTTATTGACTTAATAAAGAATGTCTGTAGTGCTGTAGCATTTTGTTTTTGTATGGCAAATTAAAAATTCCTGACGACTTGCTGCTTTGTGAAAGAAATAAATAAACCCTTTACACAATAACATGGTAGCTCCAATATAGGTTTAAAGTACGTTGACAAGCTTACTAAGTGATTAAGCAGGCACGAGGGGCTGAATGGTCTACTCCTGCTCCTAATTTGCATACTGCTATGTTCGAATATGCTTCTTATGTTCCTTTCTTTTGTTAGGCAGTACAGCAAAGAAATCTGCACACAGTCTGTTCTGATATAACGAGACAGCTCCGTTCCCGTGCATTCCCACACTATAAGAAAATCACGCAGGAACAGCACCATTTAAACCAGTAGGGCCAGAATTGTGTTATAGCCAATACAGGTAAGGAAAGTTCGCATTCTACAAATAATGGTCTAAATTCTTCAATCATGACATAGCCAATTTGAAAAAAATGTGCGTTATAGCAGAACTGAGTGTAATATTACACTTTAAATGAAGTTGTACCTGTGACATGGGACATCTAATATTCTAATAAAAAACAAAAGAACTGCAGATGCTGCAAATCAGAAACAAAAACAAAAGTTGCTGGAAAAGCTCAGCAGGTCCGGCAGCATCTGTGAAAGTAAGTTTGAGTTAACGTTTTGGGTCTGGTAACCCTCCCTCAGAACTGAGCTTTGCCAGCAATTTCTGTTTTTGTTTTGCATCTATTATTCTATTTTGCTACCAAACCTGTTGTGCTGATACCTTTTTGAAACACTAATTTGCAAGGAAGGTCTGTCAGTGAGAGTAAAGAGATATGCATAACACCACAAACAGGAATCACAGTGACAGTTTCATTTAGCCAGACCAATTCGGGACCACAATCTAGTATTGATTCCGAAAAATATACAAAGTGTCATGAATTCAACATCCCTCAAAAGGAAGCAGCCATTGGACAACAGGGTTTTCAGAAAAATATGGAGCCTCACTAGAAGAGTGGAATTTATGGGGCAGAAGTTTGTACTGTGCTGAGGATCCCTCCCTCTTCCCCAAGGAGTAAGACAGTTCTTGCTCTGCTAAGTTGCCCATACCCATTATTTCTGGGTAGTACGTTAATTGCTGAGCAGGTTTTCTGCCACGAACAACCACCTACCACCCCACCCTCTACGAGACATCATACCTCCAAGAATAGCCACCAAATTGAATGTCTGGCACCTCTCTGCTCCCAAGAGAGAAACTGCGCCTGTTCCCAAGGTTGGATAGGGAGGTAGGTGCGGGAACATTTTGGTTAAGAGGTGCTGACAGAAGGGACGGGGGGGGGGGGAGGGCACCAGGCAGGAGAAACCCAGGAAGGGTAATGGAAAGGTAAGAAGCTTTGATGTCCACATTGGGCATAAACCAAGGTGGTTGCCATCTTGCCTGGCCAAGCAGTGAACCCTGTCAAGTTTCGCACTTAAGACCATAAGACATAGGAGCGGAAGTAAGGCCATTCTGCCCATCAAGTCCACTCCGCCATTCAATCATGGCTGATGGGCATTTCAACTCCACTTACCCGCATTCTCCCCATAGCCCTTAATTCCTTGCGACATCAAGAATTTATCAATCTCTGCCTTGAAGACATTTAGCGTCCCAGCCTCCACTGCACTCTGTGGCAATGAATTCCACAGGCCCACCACTCTCTGGGCTGAAGAAATGTCTCCGCATTTCTGTTCTGAATTCACCCCCTCTCATTCTAAGGCTGTGTCCACGTGTCCTAGTCTCCTCGCCTAACGGTAACGATTTCCTAGCGTCCACCCTTTCCAAGCCATGTATTATCTTGTAAGTTTCTATTAGATCGCCCCTTAATCTTCTAAACTCCAATGAATACAATCCCTGGATCCTCAGCCATTCCTCGTATGTTAGACCTACCCCGTTCCAGGGATCATCCGTGTGAATCTCCGCTGGACACGCTCCAGTGCCAGTATGTCCACTTAGCACCAACCTCCTCTCAACATGGGAATAATTGCAGCCGGGCCAAAATGAGGCTCATACGTTGACTATATAAAGGCCTCAACTGGTCCACAGGGAGATACCCATGCTTCTAATGGTCCCCTTTGTCTTCTGCATTGGTGTGGTGGAATTGGGTGAGTAGAAACTACAAGTTCTGATGTTATGCTGAAATTTGTCTGCCAATACCCAAGCATTCTTGGTGGGAGCAAACAATTCCAGCTATGGTGAGACAAAAGACTTCTAGTTTCCATTTAAGTTATTTTCATTGTCAAAGGAAAAACAACTTGGTGACAAACTTACAAAATTCATTCTTCATTGAATGAATCTTCATTCAGTCACATCTGAAAAGAGGTGAGTTTGAGTGATAATTTGAAGGAACAGTGAGGGAATGGACATTGTCAAACATTCAGGAAATTGGTCAGGGCAAGGTATGCCAGTAGGAAATTTAGCAAGACATTCAAACTGGGAATTAAAAACTGATGGGTATGTGCTTGGGTGAGGTGAAGAGTGATGGGCCATCACTTGGTCTTGGAGGAGAAATATTTGTTGTAAGTGGGCTGGATGAAGTGAGATGAAGATTAGAAAGATCAGTGTGAGGTCACTGATCTTTCTAATCTTCATCTCACTTCATCCAGCCCACTTACAACAAATATTTCTCCTCCAAGACCAAGTGATGGCCCATCACTCTTCACCTCACCCAAGCACATACCCATCAGTTTTTAATTCCCAGTTTGAATGTCTTGCTAAATTTCCTACTGGCATCCCTTGCCCTGACCAATTTCCTGAATGTTTGACAATGTCCATTCCCTCACTGTTCCTTCAAATTATCACTCAAACTCACCTCTTTTCAGATGTGACTGAATGAAGATTCAAGCCCAAAAAGGTGACCTCATTTGACTTCTTTTAAAATAAGTTTTGAATGGACTTGATGGGCAATGTAATCATCTGTCTCAAAAAAAAAGCAGAAAATGATGGAGAAACTCAGCAAGTCTGACAGCATCTGTGGAGAGAAAACAAGAGTTAACATCTTGAGTCCAGTGACTATTCATAACAATTCTGGAGGAGGATCACTAGACTCAAAACTCTTGTTTCTCTTTCCATAGATGCTGTCAGACCTACCGAGTTTCTCCAGCAATTTCTGCTTGCTTCTTTCTGATCTGCAGCATCCATAGATTTTTGTTTTATCATAAACATTTTTCATTTGCAGAGCAATTTTTAACATTAATACAGTATCCCATCCTTAACAGTTTGAATGGTAAAGGTTCGTAATGGTCCTTGTAGTGCCAATGTCATTTGGGCAAGGTATTCTAAAAACAGTTCAGCAAAAAGATTATAAAACACAATGTACAACACAATGGTTAGAATTCAACTGCATAGTCAGGATATTAGCATAATGGAGAAAAATAGGCTAGTTAGCACTGCAAATATAGTCTAGTTTTGAGTTACATCTTTTATATGCATTGGTGCTGCCTTTCATTTTTAAGAACTAGTTTTGCAAAGAACTGAGCACAGATTAAGTCGACAAATATTTATTGTCACATTTCTCTTTCATTATTATCTTTCTTGGGTTGCAATTGAATTTTGATAAGGATACATATATCACAGAATACTGGATAGATCGAGTGAATCCTTAGAAGAGTATAAAGGCAGTAGGGGTATACTTAAGAGGGAAATCAGGAGGGCAAAAAGGGGACATGAGATAGCTTTGGCAAACAGAGTAAAGAAGAATCCAAAGGGTTTTTACAAATACATTAAGGACAAAAAGGTAACCAGGGAGAGAACAAGACCCCTAGAAGATCAGCAAGGAGGCCTTTGTGTGGAGCCGCAGGAGATGGGGGAAATACTAAATGAGTACTTTGCATCAGTGTTTACTGTGGAAAAGGACATGGAAGGTATAGAATGTAGGGAAATAGATGGTGACCATATTACGGAGGTGGTGGTGCTGGATGTCTTGAAAAGCATAAATGATGATAAATCTCCAGGACCTAATCAGGTGTATCCTCAAACTCTGTGGGAAGCTAGGGAAGTGATTGCCGGGCCCCTTGCTGAGATATTTGTATCATCAATAGTCACAGGTGAGGTGCCGGAAGACTGGAGGTTGGCTAACGTGGTGCCACTATTTAAGAAAGATGGCAAGGACAAGCCAGGGAACTATAGACCAGTGAACCTGACATTGGTGGTGGGCAAGTTGATGGAGGGAATCCTGAGGGACAGGATGTACATGTATTTAGGAAGGTAAGGACTGATTAGGGATACACTTTCCTCATTCCTGAAGAAGGGCTTATGCCCGAAACGTCGATTCTCCTGTTCCTTAGATGCTGCCTGACCTGCTGCGCTTTTCCAGCAACAATTTTCAGCTCTGATTAGGGATAGTCAACATGGCTTTGTGCGTGGGAAATCATGTCTCACAAATTTTATTGAGTTATTTGAAGTAACGAAGAGGATTGAATGAGGTCAAAGCAGTTGACATGTTCTATGTGGACTTCAATAAGGCATTCGACAAGGTTCCCCATGGGAGACTGATTAACAAGGTTAGATAAATGGAATGCAGGGAGAACTAGCCATTTGAATACAGAACTGGCTCAAAAGGTAGAAGACAGAGGGTGGTGGTGGAGGGTTGTTTTTCAGATTGGAAGCCTGTGACCAGTGGAGTGCCACAAGGATCGATGCTGGCTCCACTACTTTTCAACATTTATATAAATGATTTGGATGTGAGCATAAGAGGTACAGTTAGTAAGTTTGCAGATGACACCAAAATTGGAGGTGTAGTGGACAGCAAAGGTGGTTACCTCAGAGTATAACAGGATCTTCATCAGATGGGCTGAGGAGTGGCAGATGGAGCTTAATTTGGATAAATGTGAGGTGCTGCATTTTGGGAAAGCAAATCTTAGCAGGACATATATATTTAAAGGTAAGGTCCTAGGGAGTGGTGCTGAACAGAGACCTTGGAGTGCAGGTTGCAAGTAGAATCGCAGGTAAATATCCTTTATTGGTCAAAGAATTGAGTACAGGATTTGGGAGGTCATGTTGCAGCTATACAGGACATTGGTTAGGCCACTTTTGGAATATTGCTTGCAATTCCGGTGTCCTTCCTATTGGAAAGATGTTGAGAAACTTGAAAGGGTTCAGAAAGGATTTACAAGGATGTTGCCAAGGTTGGAGGAGTTGAGCTACAGGGAGAGGCTGAACAGGCTGGGGCTGTTTTCCCTGGAGCATCGGAGGCTGAGGGGTGACCTTATAGAGGTTTATAAAATCTTGAGGGGCATGGATAGGATAAATAGACAAAGTCTTTTCCCTGAAGTGGATGAGTCCAGAACTAGAGGGCATAGGTTTTTGGTGAGAGGGGAAAGATATAAAAGAGACCTCAGGGGCAACTTTTTCACGCAGAGATTTGTACGAGTATGGAATGAGCTGCTGGAGAAAGTGGTGGAGGCTGGTACAATTATGCATTTAAAAATGCATCTGGATGGATATATGAATAGGAAGGGTTTGGAGAGATATGGGCCAGCTGCTGGTAGGTGGGACTTGATTGGGTTGGGATATCTGGTCGGCATGGACCAGCTGGAGCACAGGGTCTGTTTCTGTGCTGTACATCTCTAGGACTCTAGTACAGTCTGGAAATTGGAATAAGCTCATGATTTTGATATCTCAATGATAGTAAGAGATTGGTTTTGTTCTTTCATGCGATGTGCACATCACCGGCTGAGGATAAAGTGAGGACTGCAGATGCTGGAGAGTCAGAGTTGAAAAGTGTGGCACTGGAAAAGCACACCAGGTCAGGTAGCATCCAACGAGCATAAGACTCCACATTTCGGGCATAAGATCTTCATCATGAATATCTGATGAAGGGCTTATGCCCAAAAAGTTGATTCTCCTCCTCCGTAGATACTGCCTGACCTGTTGTGCTTTTCCAGACCCACACATCACTGGCTGAGCCAGCATTTGTTGCCCATCCCTAATTGCCCTTGAAAAGATGATGAGCTAGCTTCTTGAAACACTGCGGTCTACAAGGTGTATTTAGAATTACTCTCAATGCTGTCAAGAAGATGTCATGACATCATCAAGATGGTGGCACAATTGGGCTCTTGAGCTGGGGATCATCCGTTCCAACCACTTTTCTTTTTTAATCTCTCGTTTTTTTTCCCTTCTTTCCTTTCCGTACCTCTTGCCCAGAGCCTGAATGGAATGGGTGAGGAATCCCACCCTGGACTGGAGTGGACCCAGCATGGATGTCATGGCGGCAATGAGCGAGTCTGTACTTCCTGAGCTCACCTTGAGAAAGTATCTGGCATCGGATTCAGGTTCTTCATTGGCAGGGACATCAGTCCAGCAACAAAAGACGGCACCTGAGGACCAGTGAGTTGTTGTTGGTTGGGTCCAGTGCTGGCAGCAGTGAAACAGTGGCAAAAGGGCATCACAGCATCAACAAGGAGAGCCCATGCAGTGAGAGGGATGATGGGTCCAACACAGGCAGCAGCAAGGGAGAATTGGCCCAGCAGCGAAATATGCTGCTTGAAGAGTGGTGATTACAATGGTAGCGAGGCAATGGAGGAGGGATGGTAGTGTAGGCATCTCTGATGATGAGCTGACTCAGGACTGATGGACTCTTAGTTATATCTTTTTTATTCTTATATTTAAAACAATTCAAAATGACATCAGATCATAGCAACAGTTTTTCACTGTATTTTATTTTCTCACTAAAATACATGTAACTACGAAAAAAGAATCATCCATCTGGAAGGGTGTTTCAGTATTTTAATCTAGTAACACAGTAAAGAACGATATTATGGTTCCAAGCCAGGATGGTGTGCTCCTTAGAGAGGAACTAATAGGTGACTGCATTCCCATGCTTCTGCTGCTCTTGAAATTTGACTGGTCCAAGTCACAGGATTGGAATGTGCTGTCCATTGAGCCGTGGTGGTGAGTTGCTGCAATGTATCTTCTAGATGATGCGCACTGCTGCCACTGTGTGGTGGTGAAGGGAGTAAATATTGAAGCAATGGACAGGCTGCAACCCAAGCAGACTGCTTTGTCCTGGATGGTGTTGAGCTTTTGAGTGTTGTTGGAACTGCACTCTTCCAGGAAAGTGCTGAGTATTCCATTCCTGATTTGTGCCTTGAAGAGGATGGGCAGGATGTGGGGAGTCAGGTGGTGAGTTACTTGCCTCAGAGTCTCTGATCTGCTCTTGTAGCTACAACATAGCTGGTCCAGTTTAGTTTCTGGTCAATGATGACCCCCAGGATGTTGATATTTGCGGAATCAGCAACGGCAATGCCACTGTATGTCATGGGAATTAGATTCCCTCTTGTTGAGATGGCCATTACCTGGCACAAATGTTGGTTGCCACTTTTCAGCCCAAACCTGAATGTAATCAAGGTCTTTCTGGACTCGTATAGTATCTGAGGAGTTGCAAATGGTACTGACATTACGCCAATGTAAAATTCCCCTGACACTATTACGTCTGCCTCAGGCATGCACATTTTAAACACGACGAACAGTTGGAAGGGAATTGAAAATCTATGTTACAACTTGAATTTCATCTCAATGCCACTTCAATAAAGACCAAATTTTTAACATTGAACAAAAGAACCGCTGAAATCTGTAGTTTTAAAGTGATGCATATGAGGTCCAACACACATTAATTTCAATGGGTTCCTGCTGTGACTTGGAATTTACAAGCAACAAGCCAATAACCCAACAGGACTTTGCTTCAACAAGCTTTCTCCAAAAAGAAATATTTAAGATAAACTATATATAATAAATTTAACAAGACTGCTACTGCACTGAGTGAAATTTAATGCAGTATTCCCATTTAATGTTCAAATGGCATTTCACCGAAAATAACAACATCTTGTAAATTAAGAAAAGGTAACTTCGAGAATAACCATCTACAGTAATATTGCATGCTTCAAAACAGCTGTAAATTATTATAATTTTTGAAGGTATACTTATTGAAACAGGATGCGATGACATCAGAAAACTAACTTGGAACAGTTACTAAGATTAATGATGTGAAAAAGCTGGATGAATGCAAGAAGAGTCACTCAGGTGCTGTTGCAGTCACATCATGTGTATCTGTTTATTCAGCTCCATTACTGTCAGACCTTTTGAACAAAGCCTCCAAAAAATCAATAGGTCTCACATGCATGGTATGTTTACCGCAACTTCAATGTAGCTTAATCATGACACCTATTTACACAATTTGGGGTATTTTTCCTGTTTACTTTCCATTACTTTCACAACATGGATTTATAGCAATTAATGAAGCAGTCATTGGTTTCATGCTAAGAAGTTCTGACCTACTTTTGAGCTTCCAGTGAGCAGCAGTGTAATAAATCACCAATTATTCAGGGTCAGAACCCAACTCATACTGTCCCTACAGTATAGGAGCAATCCATTCAGTCCACACTGACCCTCCAAAGAGCATCCTACCCAGATCCAACCCCTTACCCTATCCCTGTAACCCTGCATTTCCCATAGCTAATTTATCTAGCACATCCCTGGACGTTCATGGGCAAATTTACCTTGGGCAATCCACCTAACCCACACATTAGTGGGCAGCGCGGTGGCACAGTGGTTAGCACTGCTGCCTCTCAGCGCCAGAGACCCGGGTTCAATTCCCGCCTCAGGCGACTGACTGTGTGGAGTTTGCACGTTCTCCCCGTGTCTGCGTGGGTTTCCTCCGGGTGCTCCGGTTTCCTCCCACAGTCCAAAGATGTGCAGGTCAGGTGAATTGGCCATGCTAAATTGCCCGTAGTGTTAGGTAAGGGGTACATGTTAGGGGTATGGGTGGGTTGCACTTCGGCGGGGCGGTGTGGACTTGTTGGGCCGAAGGGCCTGTTTCCACACTGTTGGGAATCTAATCTAATCTTTGGACTGACAGAGGAGAATGTGCAACTCCATAGACAGTCACCTGAGGGTGGAATTGAACCCGGGTCCCTGGTGCTGTGAGGAAGCAGTGCTATCCCACTGAGCCACCGCTGCACCACAAACTGAAAGACTTGACTTGAGCCTTAACAACCAATCTCAGGGGAACACATCAAAAATAGCCTGCTCTGTTCCTAGAACAAAAATCAGCTTCTGCTCAACCCAAAATAGAAACATAAAAAACTGGAACTGGGGAAATAGGCCATTCCATCAATTCAAAGTTGCTGAACCATTCATTATCATGGCTGATAAACTGAACAGTATGGTTTTTCCCCACTTTTCCCCAAAAGCTCCAAGTATCTATCTAACTCCTTTATGAAGGCATACAATGTTTTGGCCTTGACTGCTTTCTTTGGTAGTGGCTCACCACACTCTGGGTGAAGAAATTTCTCATCTCAGTTCTAAATAGCTTACGTGAACTGTCACCCCTAGTTCTGGACTCCACTACAATCTTCAGTTAAATAGCTTCAAGATTTCAAGACCATGGCTTTAAAACCAACAGAGACTTGTAGCTGCTGCTGTAATGTTGGATATGCCTCAATCATTTGCGCACAGCAAGCTTTCACAAACCGTAATGTGATATCTACCAGATAATCTTTTTAATGATGCTGATGCAAGGTTATTAGGTACAGTTACAAGATTTAAAAGACAGCCAGATAGGTACCTGAATAGGAAAAGTTTAGAAAGATATGGGCCAAATGCAGGTAAGTGGGACTACTTTCATTTAGGAACATGGTCAGCATGGATGAGTTGGACTGAAGGGTCTGTTTCCATGCTGTATGAGTCTATGATTCTGTGGCTCTATCCAGGACTCCCTTGCTCTTCTTCAAAATGGTGCCTAGGATCTCACATCCACCTGAAACAGCAGGCATGCCATTGCTTTAACTTGGAAGGCAGCAACAGCACTGAAAGTAGAACTCCATCAACATTAATGTCAATCTTGATTTTTTTTTTTGTTCAGGTTCTGATGAGGGACCAGAATTGAGGGCAGCTCAGTGGTTAGCCCTGCTGCCTCACAATGCCAGGGACCCAGGTTCAATTCCACCCTCAGGCAACTGTCTGTGTGGAGTTAGCACATTCTCCCTGTGTCTGTGTGGGTTTCCTCCGGGTGCTCCAGTTTCCTCCCACAGTCCAAAAGACATCCACATTAGGTGGATTGGCCATGCTAAGTCGACCATAGTGTCCAGGTATGAATAGGTTAGCTAGATTAGCCATGGAAAATGCAGGGTTACAGGGATGGGGGTCAGGGTCGTCTGGGTCAGATGCTCTTCAGAGAATCAACGTGCGCTTGCTGGACCAAATGGCCTGTTTCCAGTGTTGGGATTCTATTCTATTCTAGAATTCTCATTATTTTAACAGAGGCAAGAGAGCTCCCAACTGTGTCAAATGTTACATTAGGTTATTGAGAATGTTCTGTTATCACAATATATTTCTTGATTTCTTATTAAAAATACAAGACAGGTAGCTCTCTCTCTCTCATGCACATTTGTCAATAGAATGCAGAACCCACTTGTTCTTTCAATTCAATTGCCATGTGGAATATTCCACAGCAGAAAAGGTTAAAATATGCTACGTCAATGATAACCAACACATTTACCAAAATTTTATAGTGTCTGGAAGTCCTAGAGACCCTGAACTGGGGCAAATTTCCAACTAAAGCTCTCAATTCTCGACAGCATCACTGACCCACATGAAAAAAATCCTCTCAGGAATTCTCATGTTAAAGAAGAACTTTATCAATGATTGCAAAATATGTGTGTCAGCCATTGTGTTTCAGTTGTACAAACCAAGGTTTTTGCTCCATAGGCTTCATCCCATCCCTCTTCATCAAACCTTGTCAGCAAAAGTTTAAGTATGATTTGGAGGTGCCAGTGTTGGTCTGGGTGGACAAAGTTAAAAGTCACAACACCAGGTTAGAGTCCAACAGGTTTATTTGGAAGCACTAGCTTTCGGAGTGCTGACAAAGCTTGTACTTTCAAATAAACCTGTTGGACTATAACCTGGTGTTGTGTGATTTTTAACAAAGTTTAAATAGATGTCTCTCAAATGTCTATTAAATTTCTCCTGAAATTTGTCTCAGGTACTTGCCTCTAAACATTCCCTGTCTTGAGAAGTCAATAAGCTTTTTGCGTTTTGCATCTATGAACTCTTTACAGAACATTAATTTGAGTGGGTAATTTTACAGGTTCACAGCTTTAAAGTAGTCAAGTCAAGGCATTACTTGCTCACCTTTCTGCTATTTATTCCTGTTTGGCAATTTCTGATACTATACAGAATGTGATCATTTTAATTATTTAATTGTGGTAACACAGCACTCACAGCAGGCAGTTAACATTTGAAGGACCCAAGACTGAGCAAACCAGAATTACAATGCTTCCTGTGTCCTAGCCATATCCACTGAACACAGATCTTGTCATTAATGCAGAATCAGAATTATCCCTATTCATCTGCAAAAGTGACAAACTGAGAATCTGAGAAAGGGCTAGATACATTCAGGAGGTCTGACAGCATATGTGCAGGGGGTTTAGTCTTTTTCAGATCATCTGGAACTCGAGACATAAACTCTGTTTCTCTCTCCATAGATGCTGCCAAAGCTCCGAGTTTCTCTGCACTGTTTTTGATTCAGATCTTCAGCATCTGCGGTACTTTACTATTATCCAACTAAAAAAAGGCAGAGCCACTGCAGTTTCAGCAATAACGTGTTAAGCATTCAATTCCAGTCACTGATCAACGATACGAATGTTAGGAAATACTACAAGCTTATTTCATAAAAGGCAGCTTTGCACTCACTTAAGCTTTCACATCAATTAGAGTGTCATAGAAATGTACAGTAAGGGAATGTATCTAGTCCTTTCTCAGATTCTCAGTTTGTCACTTTTGCAGATGAATAGGGATAATTCTGATTCTGCATTAATAACAAGATCTGTGTTCAGTGAATATGGCGAGGACACAGGAAGCATTGTAATTCTGGTTTGCTCAGTCTTGGGTCCTTCAAATGTTAACTGCCTGCTGTGAGTGCTGTGTTACCACAGACCCTTCGGTCCAACATATCCATGCTGACCAGATCTCCTAAATTGATCCAGTCCCATGTGCCAGCACTTGGACCTCTAAAACCTTCCTGATGCCTTTTAAATGTTGTAATTATATCAGCCTCCTCCACTTCCTCTGGCAGCTCATTCCATACATGCACCACCCTCTGCATGAAAAAGTTGCCTCTTTGGTCCATTTTATATTTTTTTCCCCTCTCACCTTAAACCTATCCCCTCTAGTTTTGGACTCCCCTACACGGGGGGGGGGGGGGGAAGAGAGGAAAATTCACCCTACATTACAGTACTAAATGATGCCAGACCAATGTTTTAAAACTGCCAAGCTGACTACATATTAACATCAATGAAGAGCAGATTAGATATTAATTTCTCAGTTAGCATTATTAAAAAAAAGGTGTCAGCCAGTAATACCTTTAAGTCAGAAAGTTTTGGGTTCAAGCCTGACCGCAGAGACTTAAGCAGATGAATTAGGCAGGCACTCTAGGGAAGTGCTCGGAAAGGCTGCACCATGTTTGAGATGCTCTCTCTCAGATGTGACATTTAAACGCAACATTGAAAGTCATACAACTCACAGTCAAATGAGCTTTTTTCTTTTAAGTGCCAATTGTGACCTTAGGACAAGTCAGACCTCTAAATAAATAGGTCTTTCTTGGGAAAATGAAACTGCCAAGTCTGAAACCCTGCATATCAACTGAAATACATGTATGGAAAGCTCTACTGCACACAAACATAAAACAGAGTACAGCCAAAAGTATAACTGCTTCGGTCAGCTCAAATCTTTCAAAGGTAGAGGTCCTGGAGCACTTTTGGATGAAAGAAATGGCACTGCTCTCTGTAGAGATTATCACATTTAATTTTATCAAAATAGAATGTAATACTATCATAATGAGCTCAGGAAACAGCCGGCCAAGGTCACTCAGTTCACCTGTGCATTAAAGACAATCTAAGCCTCAGTAGCATGTCTTAAACTGAACATCTATTATAACAGGCACCTTTTTAAAATTTACCGTTCCAAATAAACGAATTGAGACTGCCAATTGTTCATACCGATTCAAGGATAATCAAACATCCATCTAATTTCCCTACAGCTTAACTAAGAGATTGAATTTGTCGACACCACTGCAATTTATTTGGAAATTAACTTCTGTTTTAAAAGTCCAAAACCCAACAGCAGTTCGGCACAACCAACTTTGAAGCTTCTGTGTAGTTGGTGAATAATCACATCAAAACTGGTAGGTTTTGTAATCACAAAACAAAATTAGCAACCCTGATAAAAACTATATCTGTAAGCATCCGATTTAAAACAGTAAAACTGAAAGGCAGTTATTGCACGGGAAAATAAAACAGACATAAGTCCCCATAAAAAGGAGGGGAAAAGAGGAAAATAAGCGGAAAATTCTTCTTACCTGTACTGACAGAAGCACCCACAAAAGTGCAGATATGGGTATTTGCCCGGTTATCCTCATATCCAGAACTTCCACTTAACAACTGTCTTCAGCCTGTGTTTCAATTTGGGTTTTTTTTAAGGAAAAGAGAGAACAATTCAGCAAAGCACAGTCGCTCTCACTTCGACTTCGTTTTCTGACTGAGGTGCAAATTGTAAAAAAATGTGAAAAAAATAATCAAGTCATACATCGAAATTAGTGCACCCCCTAAGAGCAGCTAGACACATTTAAATAAAATGACAGATGTGATTAAAAAAAAACAAAGTCACGAGCGCTCCCTCTCGCTCTAAGAAGGTGTCCGGCACTGAGGAATTCTGAGAGACTTGTAAACTCCTCGCAAACCATCGGCGCCCTCAAACTTTCCGGTTTATTTTCCATTTAAAGCTGCTTCTAACTTACAAAACTCCGGCTCTGGCAATAAATCTCATGTCAACCGTCCGCCGCCAGTGCGTCAATTCAATTCAAAGCGTGTGTGACACACACACACACACACACAAAAATAAGAAAAAGCTGGGTTTGGAGGGTGGGGGGTCACGTCTAATAAATCACCAACTCTTACCTTGCACTGGAGTGTGAGGAGGCTTCCCCACTGACTGAGACATTGATTTGTGAGGGTGTGGGCTTCAGAGCGCAGCCAGTTAGTTAGCTAGCGAGCTCCCTCAGGCTGCAGACACATCTGAAGCGCTGGGTTCAGTGCAATTCGAATTGTTCCCACTGCACCCCTCACTTGTCACACTGCTCCATCCCCCTCAGCCAAAGCGCGCCCCTGAGCGGCGAGCGAGCCCCGCGCACACGCTGCGGCGCGCCCCCGCTCACACCCACCCACCCCACCACTTCAACCAGAGTTGACACCGAGGGAGAAGTGGATCGCTGCTGCATTGGAAACTCACATCCACGAGCTCCTCTTCTTAACTTCACTCCCGCCCCAACTCATGCACTCCGCTCAGGAACAGCCTCCAAAATAAAGATCTCTAAGGTTACTGGCACATAGATAACATGAAGGACCTGGACTCTCCAAAACAAACCCCAATTCAAATTCTATTGACTGTCAAACCAACCTGAGTCCTACCCGACTATTGTTATGTTTGCTAGGAGACACCCCAAGAACCTGCTCAATAAATAACTCACTCCTTAGGGACTGAATGCCAGTGAACTTAACAATTGCAAACACATAAATCTTTTAAACTTTTATTTGCCCTAATCTACCCCCGGGATAACTCTGATCCAATTGCAAAAACACTCGCCCCAAGAGTTTGCCAGGAGTTGTGAATACCAGGCAATTCCTTTCCATCTGTTGTACAACCATCACAGCTGAGCAGTGGGGCATCACCTTATAATAAAACCAGAAAATGCAGGAAATACTCAGCAGATTGTACGGAACTCACGTCACACTGTCCTTGTGGATACAAAGCCTCATCTTCTGACTGAGGATAGCTTCCATCATATTGTTCAGCACTATTACCATCGTGCTAACGGATTGATTTTGAACAGACTCAAGAGCGTGGTGCTGGAAAAGCACAGCAGGTCAGGCAACATCCGAGCCACAGGAGAATCGACGTTTCAGGCACAAGCCCTTCATCAAGGATGCTCCCTGACCTGCTGTGCTTTTCCAGCATCTGCAGTCCTCACTTTCTCCTAGTTGATTTCAAACCGACTGCGAAGCCTCTTCCAAGGATGCCTACCTTGAAGAAGCTCTCCTCCTCCCTCTGCAAGGATTGATTTTGAACAATCAGGACTGGACATCCATGAGGTGTTGTGGGCCACCAACAGGAACAGAACTGTATTCAACCACAGTCTGTAACCTCAGCTCTGCAGAGCCCCAATTATTTCCTCTAAGCTAGAAGATCAACTTTCTTTCAATGAAGTGTGCACGAGGGCATGCCAGGAGCAGCACCAGGCATACCTAAAAATGAGATGTCAACCTGGTGAAACTACAAACCAGATGATTGGATGACTCACATGCCAAGCATCATTAGCAGTAAGTAATAGAACGAGCTAAGCGATCCCACAACCAATGGATCAGATCTAAGCTCTACAGTTTTCCCACATCAAGTTATGAATGATGGTGGACAATTAAAACAACTCAGTCGAAAAGTGTGGTGCTGGAAAAGCACAGCTGATCATGCAGCATCCAATGAGTAGGAGAGTCAACATTTCGAGCATGGGGGGGTGGGAGGAGGAGGAGGAGGAGGAGAAGGATAGATCAGAAAAAGAGAGTGGAACGGACAGGTGGGAAGAAAGATGGACAGGTACAACAGTGCAAGAGGGCAGTGCCGTCATGGAGGATTGGATCTGGGATAAGGTAGGGGGAGGGGGAATGAGGAAACTGGTGAAATCCACATTGATCCTGTGTGGTTGGAGGGTCCCAAGGCGGAAGATGAGATGTTCTTCCTGTAGACATCGGGTGGCTAGGGTTTGGCGGTGGAGGAGGCCCAGAACTTGCATATCCTTGGCGCAGCAGGAGGGACAGTTAAAGTGTTCGGCCACAGGGAGGTGAGGGTGTTTAGTGTGTCTGTCCCAGAGATGTTGTCTGAAATGTACCGCATGTTGGCATCCTGTCCCTCCCCAGTGTAGAGGAGTAGATCTTGCATGTCTTTGGCAGAGTGGGAGGGGGAGTTAAAGGGTTCGGCCACAGGAAAAATAAAACAACTCACTAGAGAAGGAGATTCCACAATGGAGGCGGCCAGCACATGAGCGCAAGAGATAAACTGATACCATCTTCAGTCAGAAATGCCGACCAGATGATTAATCTCAGCCCCCTCCTGATGTGCCCAGCAAAACAAATTTGATTCACTCTGTGATATCAAGAAATATTTGAAGCCAATGTATACTGCAGGAGCAAGGAGCCCTGACAGAATTCTGGCAATACTACTGAACACTTGTGCTCCAAAACTGGCTACACCCCAAATCAAGCTGTTCAGTACAAATAAAACAACTCACTAGAGAAGGAGATTCCACAATGGAGGCGGCCAGCACATGAGCGCAAAAGATAAACTGATACCATCTTCAGTCAGAAATGCCGACCAGATGATTCATCTCAGCCCCCTCCTGATGTGCCCAGCAAAACAAATTTGATTCACTCTGTGATATCAAGAAATAGTTGAAACCAATGTATACTGCAGGAGCAAGGAGCCCTGACAAAATTCTGGCAATACTACTGAACACTTGTGCTCCAAAACTGGCTACACCCCAAATCAAGCTGTTCAGTACAACGACAACATTGGCATTTATCTGACAATGTAGAAAGTTGCCCAGGTTTACAAAAAAGTAGAACAAATCCAACCAGCCAATTACTGCCCCGACAGTCTACTCTCAATGTGCAGCAAATTGGAAGGTGTTGTTAATGGTGCTATCACATGGAACTTAGTCAACAACGACCTGTGTACTGAAGCTCAGGTTAGGTTCTACCAGGGACATTCAGCTCCTGACCTAAATACAGGCTTGGTCCAAACATGACAAAAGAGCTGAAATCAACACAGAAAGTCAAAGTGACAGTACTTGACATAATGGACAGATTTGACTGAGTATGGCATCAAGAAGCCTAAGCAAGGTGAACCTGTGCTCACTTTTCACTTTACTCTTGAATCCAGTGCTTGGGTACACGTGACAATAAACTTAAACTTAGAGCTCAGTGAGCAAACCTACACCCTAATCCTCAACCTGAGCTTACAAACCTTCACAAACCTTGCAAAAAACTTAAAATGAATCTAAATCTAAAAGCAAAACTGGAATTGATGGGAATCAGCAGGAAAGCTCTCCACTAGCTGGAGGCAAACTCACATAAACAGAGATGGTTGTGGTTGTTCCATGTCAATCATCTCAGGATAGTACAAAACATCAATGCAGGAATTCCTCAGGGTAGTGGCCTAAGCCAAACCACCTTCAGCTCTTTCATCATTGACTTCCCTTCCATCATACGGTCAGAAGTGGGCATGTTGTCTGATGATTGCACAATGCTCAACAACATTCATGAGTTCTCAGATACTGAAGCAGTCCATGTCCACATGCAAGAAATCCTATACAACATTTAGTCTTGAGCTGTTAAGTGGCAAGCAACATTCATGCCACACAAGTGAGAGGCAATGACCATTTACAGTGAGGAAGAATCAAACTATTACCCCATGTCATTCCAGATATTAGCATTCTGGCTGTTACCAATGACCAGAAACTGAACTGAACCTGCCATATACATACTGTGGCGATGAGATCAGGTTAGGGACTGGGAATTCTGTATTGAGTATATCACCCCTTTCCTCCCTAGCACCTGCCCATTGTGTACAAGGCTCAAGTCAGGAATGTGATGGAATACTCTCCACTTGCATGGATGAATGGAACTTCAACTCTCAAGAGGGTTGGCATCATCCTGGACAAAGCAGCCCACTTGGTTAGTACCTTCAACATTCACTTCAATCACCACAACGCAGAAGTGTGTACCATCTACAAAATGCACCTCAGCAAGGCTCTTTTAACAGCACTTTCGAAAGCCACCACCACAGACATCTAAGAAGACGAGGGCATCAAATAAATGCGAACACCACCACTTGCAAGATTTCCTTGAAGACACGCCATCCAGACTTGCCAATCCTTGCAAGAGGTGACATCACAATGCGGATTAAATTCATTGATGCGTGGATGTAGGAGGATAAAAGTAAGGCCTTTGCTGAGGACTGATTGTTCCTTGCTGAGTCAAAATCATGGATCTGCCTCACTAACAGCATTGTGGATGTACCAACACCAAAATGACTACAGCGGTTCGAGAAGGCAATTCTCCACCATCAAGTACAATTGGGGGGAGGGCAGGACAAAAATACCTGACTTATACAGTGACTTCCAATGCTCCAAGAATGAATAAAGGCTCACATTGCTATATACATATCCATGGATATGTGAATCTGACTGATTATGAAATATGAACACAGTAACACCACTGCTAATCTTAGCACCTCTTGTCGCTACCCCAGAGCTCAACAAATTGCCTTGTCTAAGAATTCAGCTATGTTTATCCAGGTCAAGGTGCATACTTGCTCAGTCACATCAGGGGTGTCTAAATTCTACTTTTTTTAATAGCCCAATCATAAACAAGCAATATAAATTTAAATCTTGACACTGTATAAAAAGCTAACATCATTCCCGTTTCTGCAATTCATGCAAACTGTATGATTAACTCCTTCAAAACGCTGAACCACCTATGAAAAAAGTGAAGCAACTTTAATTGAAATATTGGTCGCCATGGCAATCAATGTTAAAACTGGAGTTAGGTTCCTTGAGTCATTTTGTGCTTAAAAACACAAATGTCCAAGGTGAACTACTATACATGTTAGTACTGTGTATTCCTTTCTGAAATAACTTGCAAACTAAAATATATTATTGAATATATAAGAAACACTGCAGTCAGGAACTAGAGGATCTTTCTCCACAATGATATTCATGAAAATGTGACATACTGTCCAAGCTCTTTGTCTTGCAATCATCAGTACAGAACCTCAAGCATACCAAACCTCAAAGGGAACAACTTATGCTAAATGAGAATCTTCTTTCAGCAATAATCTCTAAAAGCATTAGTTTCTATGCACAATCACAGAATCATACAGTACAGCACAGACCCTTCGATTTTATTGAGTCTGTACACCAAAACTACAAGGCACAAGCAGTTCACATAAATTAAATTATTTATTTTGAATGTTGATTTTTTTTTTCAAAAAGCAATTTCAGTTTTTAACTATCCTTCCTGCTTTCTTAATAACATGGGATTCTGAGGATGAAAAGTGGATCCATCATCTGGACAGAGCTCAGAGAAAAATCTTCCTTTGGTTATACTTCTGCCTAGAGGTCAACAACGTTTATCCTTTTTTGGGGGGGGGAAGTGATGGCCTGTTGGCATGCACCAAATGCTTTTTGATTTTAATTCACTTTTTCAGCATTTAAGTAATTTTCATATCTTTTTGGTTCATTGTTTTACTGAAATGGGCTGCAGGCAATCTGTTTCCAATTTTTCAATGAAACCAATTTAAACCGTTATCTCTCTTTTCCACACAACTTTTTGATAGGCTCAACAAGCAGCCAAAAGTCCTATATGTAATCAATACATTCATTCAACTTGTCTACTGCTTTACTTTCTCAATCAGGAGCTCATGAGGAAGTCATTTTTAGATTTTGGAATTTTCTGAATCTTGATTAGAATATCTAACGACAAGTATGTGTACAAGAAAACACCATAATTATACCTTATCCAAAACATAAAGCAGAGATAAATTATGAAGCAGAAATGGGCAACACGGTGGCTCAGTGGTTCACACTGCTGCCTCACAGCGCCAGGGTCCCAGTTCGATTCCAGTCTCAGGCGACTGTGTGGAGTTTGTACGTCTCCCCATATCTGTGTGGGTTTCCTCTGGGTACTCTGGTTTCCTCCCACATTCCAAAGATGTACAGGCCAGGTGAATTGGCCATGCTACGTTGTCCATAACTATTAGGAGCATTAGTTAGATGGGGGTGGGTTACTTTTCGAAGGGTCGGTGTCGACTTGTTGGGCCAAAGGGCCTGTTTCCACACTGTAGGGAATCTAATCTAATACAAAGACTGGTTCTTCCAATATTTTAATGCTGCTTCTTGACATCATGTACTGTTAAGAGACCCACATCTCACACCTCACATAAATGTTTTCATTGAAGAATCTTTACTGAGTTCATGATTACCATTTACTCCAAACTATTCACTGAGAATTCTGGGATTTGCTTCAACACACCAACGCAAAAGGAAGAGGTAGAGGTGTTGGGGGACGAAGAGGGAGTATTGACAAAGACAGACAGAAATATGGAGAGACAATGAAGGACCACTATCTAATAGCATGGAGAGAGAAATCAAATGGGTTTGTGACTTTGCATTGTTTTCATGTGCTAGACAATCAGTGAAATGATGCTTTCGCAATTTACTGCATCATCCAAACCCTGAAGTCGTGAATCATGTTTCAGAAAATAAATCTGCTCACAAAAGTTTTAGAACAATGGGTGTTTCTGGGCTTTGCCTTCCGAGAGTGGAAAGGTTTTGCTGTATATTTAAATTTTGCTTGCCAGATGACTTGCAAAGTAACACGACTGGTGGATAAATCCCAGATCATGCGAATTAGAGTTCTGAGGAATGGTCACTTGACCTGAAACATTAACTTTGATTTCTCTCCACAGATGTTGCCAGACCTGCTGAGCGTTTCCAGCAATTTCTGTTTTTGTTTTTGAATTACAGCATCTGCAGTTCTTTCATTTTTTAATCGTGTAAAGTACACTATTTCTGAGTGGGCTGTGAGACAGAAGGGTTCATGTCCACAAATATTTGAATGTGACCATCAAGTCGATAAGCCTATTATGAAACCATTTGAGATACTTGGCTTTGTGTAGCAAAAGGGACAACATTTATAATGAACCTTTACAAACCTTCTGATTAGATCTTGTTCTTATATGCAGTTATGGTTGCTACATTTTTGGATGAATTTCATAGAAGGTACAGATGAGATTTACAAAAATGATATCAGGAATGATGGAGCTCAGTGACATGGAGAGATATTGGAGAATTCCAGGTTTGTCTTCTGAGAGCAGATGTGGTTAAGAGAGACCTAACAGTGGTATTTTTAAAAAATGAAAGGATTTGACAGGGCATGGAGTGAGAAATTATTTATTCTGGCAAGTAAGATAACTGGAGCTAATAAATTTAAAATTAATTGGCAAAAGAACTAGGAGGAAAATGCAAATAAATTTATTCACACGTAGTTAAAATCTGGAACACACGACTGAAAGATTAATGGAAACAGATTCCATAAAAGCTTTTTCCTCTAACAGTTTCTAAAAGCATTTTCTTTGAATTTATCTTTTCACAGACCCGCATTTATTGCCCGACTCTAATTGCCCTTAAGAAAGTGGTATGGGAGCAGATTTCTTGAAATGCAGTAGCATAGGGATACTCACAATATTGTCAGGGAGGACGTTCAAGCATTTTGACTCAGCGACAGCGACAGAAGAGCAATATCAGGATTGGTGTGTGGCTGGGAGAGGAAATTACATGTGGTGATGTTCTCACATACCTGCTGCCCTTACCCTTAATCTTTTAGCGGTTCTACACGATGTAATTGAAAATGTATTTGAAGATAACTAAATTATAGGGTTCTAGAGAAAATACTGAGGTGTGGTATTAAATTGGAAATCTCTCTTCAAGAGTTAGCAAAGGTAAGACAGCACAAATAGCCTCCTTAACTACAAGGTTCCCAGTTGTATTTTGATCTGTTGGTATTTATAACTTTAAGTATATCAATTAATAAAACATATAAACATCATCCATCTTTGCAAGCAGCATTGACAAAATCAAACAGATATTTCTAATGTAGGATAGCTGTGCTTTTTCTTCAATAGTTCAATTCCTAGTTTTCCATAAATAATAAATCCAAAATTGCATGTCAACTAAAAATGTACCCATTGCGCTTATAAACATACATGCAAGATCCGAGAGAGAGATCTATGGTACAAATACACAATAGTTAAGTGATTGTTGGTTCACAGAGCAATGTGATGCCAACAGCATGGGTTCAATTCCCATCACCGGTTTGAGGTTACCCTGAAGGACTGTCCTTCTCAATCCCTTCCCTTCCATTGCCTGAGGTTTGGTGGCCCCCGCGGTTAAATAACCACCTGTGGCTTCTCTCTGATAAAGACAGCAACCCCTACGGTCTGGTAAGACTGTGGCGACACACACATAATGGGATGTGATTATCATCGATTAAATAATTTGACGACAGCTATTACCCTGGAATGTTTAATTAAGAAATAAAGATTGATTGGCGCCACAGAAGTGTTTTGGATACAATATCGCGCTAAAATAACACAATGAGGAAAACATATAATTGTATGGAATGTTTACTAACATGATTCCTGTCTGACAACGTGGGCCAATACTACAGGTGGCTGTGAACTTGTTCAAAGAGAACAGCAATTGACAACATTGAAACTAAGCGAGATGTTAAAGTTAATGGTGCCCATAACGCGGTTATCGAAAATATCAACACCTAAAGGGTTAATAGACTTCAACTAATCTACTTTAGCCGACTTGTCACGCGAAGTCGCTGCAAAGTTGTGAATGCAAATCTTTGCAAACAAAGGCTGGTGTTATTTCTCCATAATTGCATGTATAAATGTTATCCTCTTCTACACCAGAAACCATAACGGGCAGGAATTAGTGAACAGTGCAAACTATTTTCCAAATGCAGGAGTCCAAACCGGGGGAAACAAAATAAAACTTTACCCCGTGGTTTCAAATATTGTAGAAATCTTGGCAAAAAAAGTGTGACAAAAAGTAGGAAAGGGGAATCTGAAGAATGTTTGACAGGGCTTTATGATTATTGGGCTAGTTAAAATGGGAAAAAAATCATACAACTTTGTTTTAAAATAAGATGTTCACAAAACAAAAGCCACTTAAAATGCCAGAGGAAAAAGCTGGGGATAATCAGTGAAGTGTTCCTATTTACACCAGTTACTGCAATCAGTGTAAACAGTACCAGTGCGCTGTCTGTCACACCTTTTCATGTCATCATTGCTGATCATTAAACTCGCCTTTACCTTCACATTGGATCAGGAAGGTCTACAATATTCGGATCAGGGTTTTTTTTATTTTAATTCACTTATTTCTATTCAGTTCCATTCTCTGGTCAGAAGTTGCTCCCAAACCCATGCGCGCCCCCTGCTGGTGAAATCGTGCAGGAACGAAGTTGCAAATTCTGTCCAGGCCTCTGCTTAATAGTTTGAAATCATACAACACCAACAGGTTTATTTGGAAGCACTAGCTTTCAGAGCGCTGCTCCTGAATCAGGTGGCTGTGGAGAATAAGATTGTAAGTCTTCCAGATAAACCTGTTGGACTATGACCTGATGTTGTGTGATTTTTAACTTTGTACACCCAAGTCCAACACAGGCATCTCCAAATCATGTCTGCTTAATAGATTCACATTCCAGTTTGTAGACAGTGAGTCTTACCTGACAGGGAACAATCCCACAGCTCTCAGTGCACAACAGGTCAATATCTGACTGCTAGGCCCACTCAGCCACCTCCATGATACTTCCAGATGCTTCATGCTCATGAAATATAGATCACATTGGCTGCAAGATATTTGATGCCAGTTCACTTCACTATGATAAGTGAGGGTCTCCGTATGTACTGTGTCCAGCAATTATCACTCTGCCCAAGTGGGTTGAGCTACAACAATGGCAAGTTGGATGGTAATACGTTTAAAGAAGGATTATCTACCAAACCTTGAACACTGAATATCAGGATGATAAACAAAAGCTTGGTGAAAGAGGAATTGAATTAGGTATACTGTCACAAGTACTGATATGAGTACAGTGAAATGTTTACAAGTTGCCACTCATTGCACCATTTAAGCTACAAAAGGTACCTCGTACAGAATCTTAGGAAAGATATAGAGATTAAGGAATTTCTTAAAGGAAGTGAAAAGGAGGAAGAAATTCAGGGAGGAAATTCCTAAGACTGGGGTTTCAGGGAGCTGAAAACATAGCCACCAAAGGTGATGTGATTACAATAGAAGATATGCATGTTAATGTCTCAGATGAGATACACCCAAAACTACAATTCATTTTTAACTTCTTATGTGACGTCTTGCCTACAAATATGGCATTTTTCAGTATTGTCAACCTGGCTCATTAGCCGAGAGTTGGTAAGAAGCGTACATATTTTATTCATTCATGGGAATGTGGAGTTTCCTGGCGAGGTCAGCATTTATTGCCCATCTTCATTGCCCTTGTAATGGTGGTGAATTGCCTTCGTAAACCACTGCATAGGTAAACCACAATGCTCTTAGGAGGGAGTTCCAGAATTTTGATCCAGTGAGACTGAAGAAATGATGATATATTTCAAGTCAGGATGGTGAGAGGCTTGGAGGGTAATATGAAAGTTGTGGTGGTCCCATATATCTGTTGCCCTTATCCTTCAAGACGTTAGTGGTGTGGGTTTAGAAAGTGCTGTCTCAGGTGCCTTGTTGAATTTCTGCAGTGTATCTTATAGATGGCATGCACTGCTGCTACTGAGCATCGGTGGTTGAAGGACTGAATGTTTGTGGCTTCTTGAGTGTTATTGGAGTTGCACTCATCCAGTTACGGGGAGGATTAGTCCATCATGTCCCTGCTTCTCTCTTCTAAATCGTAGATGGTCTTCAAAGTGTCAGAAGGTGAGCTACTCTTGACAGGATTCCTAGCCTCTGACCTGATCTTATAACTACAGTACTTATCTGATTTGATCAGTTCCTTTTCTGGTCTAACAAGACTGGACAGGATAGATACAAGAACTATTTCCCAATGGCGGGGGAATCCAGAACAAACGGTCACAATCTAAGGATCTGGGCTAATCCAATTAGGGCTGAGATGAGTGCAAGAGAGTAGTGAGCCTGTGGAATTTGATACCACAGAAAGCAATCAAGGCCAAAGCATTTTATGGTTTCAGGAAGGAGTTGTATATACCACTTGGGGTTAAAGCAGGAACAGGCTGTTGAGTTGGATGATCAGCCATGATCATAATGAATGGCAGAACAGCCTCAAAAGGGATGAATGCCTTAATCCAGTTCCTATATTTCTATGTAACCACAAGGACGTTGATAGTGGGGAATTCAGTGATAATAATGACCAGGGGCAACGATTAGATTCACTTGCTGAAGTTGGTCATTGCCTAGCACATGTATGGTGCAAATATATTTGTCACTTGTCAGTCCAAGCCTAGATGATATCCAGATGTTTTTGCATTTGGATGTGAACTTCTGTAGAATCTGAGGAATGGTGCTGAACATTGTGCCATCATCAGCAAACATCCCACTTCTGACTGAGGTCAGATGGAGTGTTCTCGTACTTTTTTCTCCTTCCACCAATTGCTTTGGGCTTCTATTTTTCCTCTTCCTCAAAAGTGTTCAGAAAGAGGGGGTTGCTGATTCATTCATGCTAGTAAGAGTAAAAGTTTCTCTTTTAGAAAGAATGCAAATGAGATCCTATGATATCTCTGGTGACACTTTATATTGAACACAATCTTCACAATGAATGGGATTATCTCAGGTTGAAGACAAGCATTGGTACATCTCCGTCTTTAAATTCAATTGTTGCTGAACAACATGTTATTAATACCAAATGAAAATTTAATGTTAAATCTGCGAGGTAACCTGCAATAAACTACCTTATTCACTGGAGGAAGTTTAGGAACATGGGCATAAAAAAATAGTAATTTACTGCTGACTAATAACATTTGCATTTTGCATAATTCATAAATGAAATGGAGAACATATTAGGCCAAGTTTGGATTCACTACTAGTTTACTCCTTCCCCATTCTTCGTAATTTTTGTTCCACATTAAAGGTGTGAGCCTCAGCAGTGCAATTATGCAAATGGGCAAATACCAAGATTTCTCCTAAACCAAGAAGTGGGAAGAGGGAGGACAGAAACGGTGTGAGAATTAAAGGCAATGGATTCAAGTCAACTCAAGTCACAGAAAAAGAATTAAAGGTATGGGAAAGAAAGTATGGGAAGAAAAAAAGTAACGGAAGATTCTACCTGATATGGCAACTGGACTATTCAAAATCAGAGACGGTTACAAGAGAGTGGTGAACTTGGCCCAGACAATCACAAAGGCCAATCTCCCATCTACAGAATCCATTTACCAGGCCCGCTGTCAAGGAAACGCTGCCAGCATTCTTAAAGATCCATCCCACCCTGGCAACGTTTTTCTACAACGTCTACCATCAGGGAGAAGGTACAGAAGCCTGAACACACGCACCAGCCAGTTTCATAACAGTTTGTACCATATTGTTGTTAGAATACTGAATTGACTCACAAACTCTTAGGGTCATAGAGTCATAGAGATGTACAGCATGAAAACAGACCCTTCGGTCCAACCTGCCCATGCTGACCAGATATCTCAACCTAATTTAGTCCCACCTGCCAGCTCCCACTCCATATCCCTCCAAACCCTTCCTTAAAATTTGCCTGTACTTGTGTTTTTGTTTTTGCCACTGTTTACGTATTATTTACTATCTATGCGACAACTCTGCAATCTGCCTGTGTTGCTCGCAAGACAAAGCTTTTCACTGTGCCTCAGTATACGTGACAATAAATTCAATTTAATTCAGCTCAGTTCAATTCAGAAATCTTATATAAAGTGAATAAAGGGAAAGTAGAAAAAAACTAAAACAACTCCAAACTTGAAGGAATAAGACTCTGCGCTTAAATTAATTCATTTTCAGTTCTAATGACTTTATTAGTAGTTATTAACATTTATCACACCATTACCTAACATTGCAATTATTAGCCTAAACGCCAGTGGTGTCTTCAGTTCATATCTCTGTACATGCACAGCAACTTCACAAAATGCAATGTATGTCAATGATGAACAGTATGCTATTTTCATATGGAAATTTCAGAGTGGCATATCTGAGATAACAACCTTTGGTCATTCGCATTTAAATGTGTATATGCCCCTTACCTAATGTTGCGCATCATTTGTGAATGAATAACATACGCTCAGAGTTATAGAGATGGACAGCACAAAAACAGACCCTTCGGTCCAACTCATCCATGCCAACCAGATGTCCTAAATTAATCTTGTCCCATTTGCCAACATTTGGCCCATATCCCTTTTAACCCATCCTATTCATATTCCCATCCCGTTGTCTTTTAAATGTTGTAATTGTACCAATCTCCACCACTTCCTCTGGAATACTAAAGTTGCTTCTTGGGTCCCTTTTAAATCTTTCCCCTCTCACCCTAAACCTATGCCCTCTATGGACTCCCCCACCCTGGGGAAAAAACCTTGTCTATTTACCCTATCCATGCCCCTCATGATTTTATAAACCTCTAAAACGTCACCCCTCAACCTCCGATGCTCCAGGGAAAGCAGCTCCAGCCTATTCAGCCTCTCCCTCTAGCTCAAACCCTCCAACGCTGGCAACATTCTTGTAAATCTTCTCTGAACCCTTTCAAGTTTCACAACATCCTTCCAAAAGGAGAGAGACCAGAATTGCACAACATATTCCAAAAGTGGCCTAACCAATGTCCTGTACAGCCACAACATGACCTCCCAACTTCTATACTCAATGCCTGTGGAAAATTTGACTCAACATTTTGAATTTGCTTTCAGGATGTGGAAAAGGTGTTATTTATTGTTGGGATGGTCCCTTCTTTTTGGGAAAGCTTTTACAACTGAATACATCCCAAGCCAACTCAAAGAATATTAAGAGTTAACCACGAGATCTGCAAAGATTAGAGAGGTGCTGGAAAAACACAGGTCAGGCAGCATCCGAGGAGCAGGAAAATGAGCATTCCTGATGTAGGGCTTTTGCCCATAATGTCGATTTTCCTGCTCCTTGGATGCTGCCTGGCCTGCTGTGCTTTTCCAGCACCACTCATATCTTGACTCTGATCTCCAGCATCTGCAGTCCTCACTTTTGCCATGTCATCTGTTAAGTCTGGGTGGGACTGATTAAGGGTGGTTAGGTTCAGCTAATATTTTATACCTGTTTTCTTCAAGCTGAAAAGAAAGGAGTGAAAATTTTAGGCTTTTTTTAATCTTGAAAAATATACTCCATCTTACTAATCTACTCCAAATGAGCTTCCAGACAAAGTTGTGATAGATTTTCATTTAGGAAGATGAAGACAAACCAGTAAAGATTTGCTTACACCCCTGATGTTGGAGTTAATTCAGTGATGGAACAGCTAAACATCCTGGCCAAGTATCTGTTCAATGTGAATGTTGTAATATTAATGATGGTTTTGTACCATAGGTAGAGAGATGTCACCAGTCCTGGTTTTTATAATAGTCTAGGGAATTTCTAGTAATCTGGGGAAGGATGAACCAGAAATAAATAAAGTCAGAAATGCATGTAGATAAAATGATAGTTTTTATTCATTTGGTACTGTAGAAATTTAATGTTGTGGAAAAAGACACATTTTGTCAAAGTTTTTCATCTTGCACTCATCAATTCACAATAAATGGGAAATAATATTGTTGCTGTATAAGGGGACTGCTAAGCAATCAGCACTCTCCTCTCATACAGGAGATATTCTTTTCCCTTCACATTGATATTTCTTGTGAATTGTCCTGATGAACATCTTTGACAGATTATTTCTTATTCAGCAATACGCAAGATTTATGATTGACTAGGAAATATAGATATTCTCAAAACAACCCATCCAGAGGTGTTATTTCAGACCTCTGGAGTGGGTGGGCATTGAACCTGGGCCTCCTGGTGCAGAGAAACACTACCAGACGAGCCCTCATATTAGTAATTGTGCACAAGTTACATTGTACTGATAGTGGTATGCAGAATAGGAGATGTGACCGTCTCCAACTACAACTGCCGAGGCCTGCCTCAGATGTCCCAATGCTCAACTTAGTGGTTATATAATATATCAAAGTAAGCGGAGGTTCAGCTTAGCCCAGATTAACCGTTTCATATCCAATACCTTATAAAATAGATTTTAATACTTTTTTTACATTCATCAGTGAAGTGTTGCTGTTGGCAAGAAAAGTTTGCCAGAGAATGCAAGCTTTATAAATAAGGAGAACCCCGCCCCACCAATTCACATTGATATTCTAAACAACTTTTACCATGGAGCTAAGCAGCCTCAGACAAATAACATTTTAGACAGATCAAGAGTAAATTACTGAAAGCCTCCATGATATATCTCAGCTGCAAATTTTGTTCTCCCTCATAGAAGTCTGAAAATCTCATTGTTTGGAGAATTAAAATATGTCAAGCACAAAAATAGCTGGAACTAATCAACAAGTTAATGTGAATGTATTTTATAATGCAGACATAATTTAAAATATTGTTTATAGTTTATATTTTAATTAAAAACTAATTATATCCAAAAAAAGGAGAAAGTGAGGACTGCAGATGCTGGAGATCAGAGTCGAGAGTGTGGTGCTGGAAAAGCACAGCAGGTCAAGCAGCATCCGAGGAGCAGGAGAATCGACGTTTCGGGCATAAGTCCTTCATCAGGAAAGATGATGAAGGGTTTATGCCCGAAACCTCGATTCTCCTGCTCCTCGGATGCTGCCTGACCTGCTGTGCTTTTCCAGCACCACACTCTCAACTATATACAAAAAAAGAAAATATTTTAGTTCAAATGTTTGAATCTACAAATTAGCTTGGGGGTCAGTTAGCTCAATTGGATGGTTGATCAATTTGCAATGCAGAGTGATGCCAACAGCATGGGTTCAATTCCACACTGCCGAAGGAGATCATGAAGGACTCTTCCTTTTAATCTCTCCACTTGCCTGAGACGCGGCGACATTCAGGTTAAACTACCACCAGTTGTCCGTCTCTAATGAGCCTATGTTCCAGTAGGACTATGGTGATTCTGATCAAGATTTAGTCATGTCCATGTCGGTGGATTCAGAACATCGTATTGTTTGATATAATTTCCTATTTTGCTGAGCTAGGTTACTCCTTGTGTGTTTTTTGATTGGATGAATTGTTATTAAGGCATTTGGGAGGCAAAAATTAAGCATATTGCATACAATTATTTTTATAAGCAAAGTATCACAGGTGGAGATCTAAACTAAAAATAGAAAGTGCTGGAAAAACTCAGCACATAACTCTTTTTCACCTGCAGGTTGTCCACAGATGCAGCCAGACATTGCAGACATATATTGCTCGGCCAACTTTCCGACATTCTGACTTACAAGATTCTGCAAGTTACTTCATCCACTCTCAAACTTAGCATGTCTATCTGGTTATTATTAATTCGACTTTTAAAAAAAAATGACTGGCTCCTTACAGGATGCAAAAGGGCATAAAACTCGTCCTTATTGAAGGAAAGACTGGGCAAAACAGGTGCTCCCAGTATTGGGGAGGAGCCAGGGATTCCAGCTGCATGTTGCAAATAACATACACCTTCCCCGTGCAGATCAGACACCATCCTCTGACCTCCCAGACTTCAAATGGGCCAGTGCCCGAACACATGGTTGGCATTATCTTGGTACGATTATTATGGGAGTTTTATCCCATGAACTTTCAGGAGCAGTGTTTTTAACAGCAGAAACATTGTTTTGGCTTTGCGATTGTGGGATTGATATACTGCAAGCTTTGCCATTCTATGAGGTTGACATGGCCAATTGCACTGAATTCACCAGAGCTGACCTTTCTCTTTATGGTCAACATGAATTCAGCATGGGTCATGACTCACCTTGTTGAAGGAGTATTTTACGGTCTGAGTTGGCAGCCTTCAAAGTTCTGAAAGGAGACAGAAAGGAATGAAGCCTCTTAAATCTGTTGACGACACTTCCAAAAACGTGGCTGGCAAAGTCCAGCAGAAGGGGGAAAAGTGCATAAACAGGAAGTGGAATTTATAGACAATTGTCAAAACTATCTCCAGTAGCAGCAGGCCCTGGGAACAGATGTGCAACAAGGTAACGGAGTTTATGAAGACTGCCATATAGCACGTCTAAGGCCCCTATATCATGCAAGTGGTGCTGCAGATGGGCCCTTTGCTGTTGCTCCAGTATGATGTCCAACAAAAGAAGCCTGAGTTGCCAAATTCTGAGTGAGTGAATAGAGATCAATTCAGACAGCTATGGTTTTCATTCTGATTACAGAATCACAGTATCTAGTCTGATAACTCAAACAATATGACAACCATCCAAGAGAGATACAAAAAGCAACTGAGAGTCAGAGGCATGATAAACAGATTTATTCGCTCTCATGTTTTAGTCAATAAAAAAAGTTTTAAGTTTTGGTTAGGCTCACATTCACACTTGAGCCGGAGGGAAAAGTTTGAGATGCCTTGGTGTTGAATTTGGACTATCAACTTGTAAGACCATAGCAAATGACCAATGCCTGTTACTGGAGTGATTGTACTGAGGTCAGCCAGGTGGACCTCATAGGGTATGAGTTCCCTGATTAGGGCTGTTAATCTGGTCTAATCAGTAAGCCCTGGCTGACAGATATAAACAGGAGTGTTACATAGCAGGCATCGTCAATAAATACTAAGTTAATTTAATTATAATGCCTAAATGTAATTATGTTAAATGTATAGAATATTGACTTGTAAATTATGCTTTTTATAAGCGTTCTGTTTAAAATGTTACTTGATTTCTGCAAAGATCATAAATGGAAAAACAAATGGAAAAAGTTTTGCACATTTTCAGAAATATTAAAATACTTTATTTGACTGTATAAGTAAATATGGGCACATTTATATATGCAGAGCTATTCTCTATTCTACAGAATTTGAAAGGAGATTGCTGTAGACGTATACCTTATTCAAAGTTTGGGAGAAGATTTGTAGCTCAGGTGCTCGTTGTTGTGGTTCTGTTCGCCGAGCTGGGAATTTGTGTTGCAGACATTTCGTCCCCTGTCTAGGTGACATCCTCAGTGCTTAGGAGCCTCCTGTGAAGCTTCGCTGAGGATGTTACCTAGACAGGGGACGAAATGTCTGCAACACAAATTCCCAGCTCGGCGAACAGAACCACAACAACGTATACCTTATCTTTATAGAATGAAAATGGACACCAGGTATGTCTAAATATGAGTTCATTTATTAAAACTGTGGTGATTACTTTGTTAGACTGTTTTTTTGTCTGCATGTGGTCATACACTTTTTACAGAAAATTTTAAAAAAATTAACAGGACTGTCTACCGCAGTTAGGCGGTGGTGTGGGGGAAAGAGAAAAATACATAAATAAATAAACAGGAGTGTCAGACATCCTGTTCACTCTGACAGCTGCCTCTGAGGGAGCTGGATCAGTGTGTGAAGGACTCTCCACTTTGTGTAAGTAGAGGGAAACTGACCTCTGAACTGCCTGGACCACAGTGTGTTCATTACCGCTGTTGGGTTTCCTACTGAGGAGGAGAGTTTTCCTTTTTGTCTCTCCCCCTTGTTTCAGATTTGATTTGGAGATGCCGGTGTTGGACTGGGTGTACAAAGTTAAAAAAATCACACAACACCAGGTTATAGACCAACAGGTTTAATTGGAAGCACACTCGCTTTCGGAGCGTCACTCCTTCATCAGGTGGTAGTGGAGGGCTCAATCCTAACACAGAATTTATAGCAAAAATTTACAGTGTGATGTAACTGAAATTATACTTTGAAAAATTGATTGTCTGTTAAGCCTTTCATCTGTTAGAATACAGTGATAGTTTCACTTCTTTCATGTGTAAATCACAAAACCTTTTTTTAAAAAGTTGCATTCTCGGGTTAGCTGTTAACAATGGTGATAGCTAGACAATATGTTGAAGGTGTTGGCCCCCTGTGTTCTCTGTCTATGACCTGAT
>NC_057745.1:29011004-29046537 GCF_004010195.1 Chiloscyllium plagiosum | reverse complement strand
ACATGAAAGAAGTGAAACTATCACTGTATTCTAACAGATGAAAGGCTTACCAGACAATCAATTTTTCAATGTATAATTTCAGTTACATCACACTGTAAATTGTAGCTATAAATTCTGTGTGTTAGGATTGAGCCCTCCACAATCACCTGATGAAGGAGCGTCGCTCCGAAAGCTAGTGTGCTTCCAATTAAACCTATTGGACTATAACCTGGTGTTGTGTGATTTTTAACTTTGTTTCAGGTAGACTTTGTTTAGATTTTTTGTTTTCCTTTATTGTTTGTTGCGTTTTCTCCCTCCATTTTCTGTCTGTTTATTTCCTAAAAGAAAGAAAATAAACAAATTAACAAACAGGAGTGTTAGACATTCTGCTCACTCAGAGCTGGATCAGTGTTAAGGACTCTTGTGTAAATAAAAGGTGACTTGGTGATGGAATACCAGCTTCTGCAAAGATATTTTAATGGTGGTAAGGGAGTAAAATACACTCCTGAAAAATATTGCTTGCAACAATAGTCTTTGAGTTGGGGTAAGCACTTCTGGCATCATGTTGCAATTTGGAAACTTGACTCATTTGATCCTGCTGTTGAAGACTGGCCCAGTAAGTGGAAAGCATGTTATTTTTTTCCAGGCAAATGACATTGGGGCAGATGAAAAGCAATGAATAATTGTCCTGACAGCTTGTGGATCCACAGTTTTTTCAGTTATTAGGAGCCTAACTTTCCCTGAGGCACCAGCTGCTAAAATCTTTCAGGAGTTGATGGACTTGGTTCAGGAATATTATGACCGAAGCCTCCTCTAATTCTGAGGTTCTATTGGTTTTACTTGTCAATTTGGGAATTTGTGTTGGGTATTTTGACTTGGTTAAGATGACTGGCAGAAGCATGTGACTTTGGTTTAGTTCTTAATGAGATGCTGAGGGACTGTTGGCATTTGGGATTAATGATGTAACACATTAATGATTAGGAGAACACCATGGTTTGAACAGACTGATATCAAGAAAGTGGATGTGCTGGGAATTCTGATAAGCATCAAGATAGATAAGTCCCCAGGGCTGGACCAGATATATCCAAGGTTACTATGGGAAGCAATAAATAAGATTGCTGCACCTCTGGTGATGATCTTTGCATCCTCATTCTCCATGGGGGTAGTATCGGATGATTGGAGGGAGGTGAATGTTATTCCTCTGTTCAAAAAAAGGGAATAGGGAAATGCCTGGGACTTACAGACTAGTCAGTCTTATATCTTTGGTAAGCAAGATACTGGAAAGAATTCTGAGAGATCGGATTTATGACTACTTGGGATACACAGTTTGATTAAAGATAGTCAGCATGGCTTTGTGAGGGGTAAGTCATGCCTCACAATCCTTATTGACTTCTTTGTGGATGTGACAAGACAAGTTGATGATGGTCGAGCAGTGGATGTGGTGTATATGGATTTCAGTAAGCATTTGATAAGGTTCCCCATGGTAGGCTCATTCAGGCAGTTAGGAGGTATGGGATACAAGGAAATTTGGCTGTCTGGGTACAGAATTGGCTGGCTGAAAGAAGACAGCGAGTGGTAGTCAATGGAAAATATTCTGCCTGGAGGTCAGTGACCAGTGGTGTCCCGCAGGAATCTGTTCTTGGGCCTCTGCTCTTTGTAGCTTTTATAGGTAACTTGGATGAAGACGTGGAAGGGTGGGTTAGTAAGTTTGCTGATGACACAAAGGTCCGTGGTGTTGTAGATAGTGTCGAGGGCTGTTGCAGGCTGCAACAGACATTGACAGGATGCAGAGCTAAGCTGAGAAATGGCAGCTGGAGTTCAACCTGGATAAATGTGAAGGGATTCATTTTGGAAGACCAAATTTGAATGCTGAATACAAGGTTAAAGATAGGATTCTTGGCAATGTGGAGGACCAGCAGGATCTTAGGGTCCATGTACATAGATCTCACAAAGTTGTCACCCAAGTTGATAAGGTTGTTAGGAAGGCATATAATGTATTGGCCTTCATTAACAGTTTAAGTGCCATGAGGTTTTGCTGTAGCTGTACAAAACCTTGGTTACTCCACACTTGGAATATTGTGTCCAGTTCTGGTCGCCTCATTATAGGAAGGATGTGGATGCTTTAGAGAGGTTGGAGAGAAGATTTACCAGGATACTGCCTGGATTGGAGGGCATGTCTTATGAAGAAAGGTGAGTGAGCTCGGGCTTTTCACACTGGAGAGAAGAAACAAAAGGCTTGACTTGATAGAGGTGTACAAGGTATTGAGAGATATAGATAGAGTAGATAGCCTAAGACTTTTCTCCAGGACAGAAATGGCTGTCATGAGGGGGTGTAATTTTAAGGTGACTAGAGGAAGGTTTAGGGGAAATGTCAGAGTTAGGTTCTTTACGCAGAGAGTGATTGGTGTGTGGAATGCACTGCCAGCGGTGGTAGAGTCAGGGACATCAGGGACTTTTAAGTGACTGCTGGATAAACACATGGATGGCAAGAACTTGAGGGGTGTGTAGGTTATGTTGATCTTAGATTAAGATCAATGCTCAGCACAACATCGTAGGCTGAAGAACAATACAGCGATAGTACACACCCATGGTTCTATGTAACCATGCAAAAGTGCCTGATTGGGGCTGTTAATCTAGTCCCATCAGGGAGGATTGGCTAACAAATAAGGAGTGACAAAAGTGTCTGAGATGGTTCATTCTGAGAGCTGGCTCTGAGGGAACTGGAATCAGTGTGTGAAGGACTCTCCTTTTTGTGTCAGAGAAGGAGACTAACTCTGAGCTACTGAGCCTACAGCCAGTGTAAAAAGAAAAAAAAGAGTGTCAGCCATCCTGTTCACTCAGAGCTGGCTCTGAGGGAGCTGGATCAATGTCCAGGACTCTCCATTTGTGTCAGGGAGGGGACTGACTCTGAGCTGTCTGCCCACACCCAGTGCAGACTGTGAAGAGGAGGAAGAAGGAGAAGCGGAGGAGGAGAGTTTTCTCCCCCTTGTCCAGGGAAGACTTTTGCCTTCCATTTTTCTTTTTTGTTTTCTGTGCTTTTTCATTTTCTTTTTCCTAAAAGAAACGAGCGCCAGACTTTCTGTTCACTGTAAGAGGTGGCTGAGGGAGCTGGATCAGTGTCAATGACTCTCCACATGGAAATAAAAGGCGACTTGGTGACAGGATACCGGTCTCTGGAGTTATTTCAGCTCTAAATGTCAATCATTGGAGACTTTACCGCATTGAAATCTCCAGCTTAATCCGACATCAACAGTTCATCAAAAACAATAAATCCACCATAAAATGGGAATAGTTTTGACCATTTAGAAACCAAGTATCATGTTTTTGATGCCTTGAGAGTAAAAACAATTATATCAGTTGCATTTTAAACCAGTACTCTGCTTATATGAACACATTTTAGTGATTACAGACAAATATTTAGGCAATTGTGGGATCAGAGATTATCAGAAAGCATTCTCCAGATCTCAGAGTAGCTACAAGCATCTCTATTGAGAGATTTCCAACAATGACATTTTTGCCATTTACACTTATTAAGTTTTCACTTTTCTTTAAAACATAACAAATTTATTATACTTTATTATGGGTTTTTGGGCACTAAACCTCCAGATCATCATTTTATGTTTCTGCTATCTCACCATCATGATTTATTTACTTGATGTGAATACTATATTGCTGAAGCGCATTTCCAAAATCTTGCCAACGTTTAGTAGATTCAGAAACTTAATGCATGTGGCGTTTCTTGCAATTAGTGGCACTACAGGTACAAACTTTTATTTGTCTCTTCTAATTGCTGGGAAATATACATTTTAAATGTTTAACATGCCAGCTTCATGAAAAACAATTGAAGAATTACAGAAAAACTCTTAGTTATCAACAATGCTACAAGAACTGGTATTCGTATGCAAATTCTAATGTAACATGTTGATAAACATGTTATGACAGCCCCTTACTTCAGCAATTATTCCAATTAGTGCTCATTGCAATACAACATTTACTTTGAAATAAACTGCTGCACAATAGTAAGATATTTAAACTGATGTGTTTCAGGTGGAAAATGGAAAACTAATTGAATAAGACAACGCAAAGTTGATATTTTATAACAAATGCGAGGAACAGAAAAGAACAGTGGTATTTCATAACAGTTGTGTAGGTCAAAGGCTATTGTTACAAAATTCTCTGTCAACGTCTGGATAAATTTGAAATTAGTATAGCAACTGGCGAAGGATGATGAAAAGAATGCTTTTTTGACAGCTGTATTGTTATCGCAAACTGCACAGAAAAAGCCTGTACACGTGACATTGGCATTCTACAGATGAAATTCATTTTGTACAATCATCTTTGATAGATGGTTTTATCTCTTCTCTACTTAGCCTAAGTCTGAAATAACTGAAAATTTATAGATCAATTGTGCGCAGATCCTTTTAACAGTAGCTACCTAAATACAGAAGGCCTGGGTGTTGTTGTTGTTCAGTTTGCCAAGTTTGGCTGGAGAAATATTTCATAAAGCCCAAGCATACTTATTGTAATGACTCATACATTTCTTTTTCCTGAGCTGCCTCTATTGTAGAGCACAAGGTGATTGAAAGCAAGAATAGAATACGCTGCCCAAGGAGGTACAAAGCCAATGATTGATATTTACACACAATATCAGGAGACAAATTCAGTTTTTCCAACGTCTCCACTTCAGAACGTCTTCCAACCCATTTTGAAGTGTCACTGTTAACAGTGATTGCACCATTACGATGCCTCGTAGAGAATGGAAACAGACTCTTCAGTTCAACCAGTCCAGGTTGACCATGTTCCCAAACTCAACTAGTCTCATCTGCCTGTGCTTGGATCCTATTCCTCCAAACCTTTCCGAGTCATGAATCAATCCAAATGTCTTTTAAACACTAACTGTACCTGCATCCACCACTTTCTCTGGCAGTTCAGTCCACACACAGACCACTCTGTGTAAAATCATTGTCCCTCCTGTCCTTTTCAAATCTTTCTCTCCTCATTTTTAAAATTATGCCCCCTCGTTTTGATCTTCCACATCCTAGAGAAAAGAATACCTTATGTATATCCCTCATGATTTTATCAGCTTCTATAAGGTTGCCCCTCAGTCTCCTACACTCTAGTGAAAAAAGTGTCTTTCAACCAATGTTTATACCTCAAACCCAACATCCTGGTAAATCTTTTCTCAATCTTCTCCAGTTTAATAATGAATTGGCCATGCTAAATTGCCCGTAGTGTTAGGTTCATTAGTCAGAGGGAAATGGATCTGGGTGGGTTGCTCTTCGGGGGTTGGTGTGGATTTGTAGGAATGACACTGTAGGAAATCTAATCTAATCTAATTTAAACAGGGCAACCAGAGCTGCACACAGTGCTCCAGAAAAGGCCTCACCAACGTCCTGTGCAATTTCAACATGACGTCCCAACTCCTATCCTCAACGAAGGCAAGTGTGCTACTGACTCCTTAATCACCCTGTCTACCTGTAATGCAACTTTCAAGGAATTATGTACGTGAACCCCATGTCTCTCTGTACTACAAACTAACCAGGACCTACCATGAATTTGTAAGCCCTGTCCTTGTTTGTATTACCAAAATGCAATACTTCATGTAAACACATCTTTCTGGGCATGGAGTTCAAGGAAAACATCTTCAGCAATGACAACCTGCATTTTTATAGCGCATTTAACATAGAAAAGCATCCTAAAGCACTTCAAAAGAGATTTAACAGATGGAACTGGTGCTCAGTCAGATGAATAAAGATTGGTCAAAGTAATAGAACATAAAACAGTACAACACAGGAACAGGCCCTTTAACCCACAATATTGTGCCAAACATGACACCAAATTACACTAATCCCTTCTGCCTGCCTATTGTCCATATCCCTCTATTCCTTGCATATTCATGTGTTTATCTAAAAGCCCCTATTGCATCTGTCTCCACCACCACCCCTGCCATTGTGGTGAAGACACCTCGCACTTTTTAAAAACAACTTGCCCTTCATATCTCTTTTGAACTATTCCCCTTTCTCCTTAAATGCATACACCCTCATAGTAGACTTTTCAACTTGGGGAAAAAAATTCTGACCATCAACCCTATCTCTGCATCTCATAATTCTATTGACTTCTGTCAAGTTTCCCCTCAGCCTCTGCCATGCCAGAGAACACAACCCAAGTTTTTCTACCGTCGCCTTATTGCTCATACCCTCTAATCCAGGCAGCATCCCAGTAAACTTCTTCTGCACCCTCTCCAAAACCTCCTCACCCTTCCTGTAATGTGGCCACCAAAATTGACCGCAGTACTCTATGTGTGGCCTAATCAAAATCTTATAAAACTGCAACATGACATCCTGACTCTTGTACTCAATGCCTTGACCAACCAAACACAAGTTTGCCATATGCCTTCTTTACCACCTGATCTATTGTGTGGCCACCTTCAGGGAGTAATGAACTTGAATCTCAAGTTACCTCTGTATATCAGTGCTGTTCAGGGTCCCACCATTGACTGCCCATTGAATAGGTTTTGCATCTAAAGGGAGGCGAGATGGGTGGAAAGGTGGAGACGTTTAGAGGGAGAGTTTCAGAGTTGGAGCTGAGGTATGGGAGTGCCAGGCTGTTAATGGTGGGGAAAGGCAAATGTATGAAGCATGAGAGACCAGAGGTAGAGGTACAGAGTTCTGCGAGTTGTAGAACTGGAGAGAGCTTAGAGATCAGGGAAAACAAGGCCACAGTAGAATCTGTGAATTTTAAAACGGAGGCAAATTCCAATTCAATATTTAAAATTAAACCTCACTTAACAGTGTGCATTGTTTGTTTTGCTTAACTTCATTTAAAATTAAGCTGTGGATAATTTGCAGCAAGGTAATTTCATGAAACTCTGCAATTTAAACATAGACAAGAGAATCTGATTGCACTCTTATATGCACACCCACATTAAACATCAATACTTAAAAAAAAGAACCCAGATGCCTGTTCTATTGAAACCTCAATATAGGAATGTGTAATCAGAAGCCAAAAATGTGGGCAGCCACAAACCATAAACAAATGTAAATCCTCTGACCCACAAAAACCAATAACGTTCCGACTTCAGTGGAGCTGGAAGCAAGCCCCAGTGCTAACAAGGACACGGCTAAGTTGTTATTAACCTTCTGATACTTTACAAGGTTTTAAGATTCATTTCATAAAGTCCAAGAACATGGTGTGCATATAAATGAACTGAAGCAGTGCTCAATATTTATGCATGAAATTTACCACGGTCCACATGTTAAAACCAAAATGGAATTCCAGTTCAAACTCGTACATCGTCTTCGTCCCTGGGTTCTGGAATATATTTGTACGAGTAGGAAGCTGAAATTGTGAAGCATTTGATTCGGATAATAATGGAAATGTGGTGTGCCACGCTCTGATTCCATTGTCCCTTCATGCTCAGTTAATTTGTGCTCTGACCAGTGGCCATTCTCTGATGTTTTGCCTCTGCCACGACAGCAGGGCTGATACTGTGAGAAACAATTCAGTAGTTGTGAAATGCTGAAGGTATCAACAAGCAATATAAATGTGAACTTTTTTCTGTCTAGCAAAGCACCTGATTGAATGTATATGGAAACATATGATTTAGGAGCTGGAGCAGACTGTCTGGCCCCTCAAGCATCCTCCACCAAGACCATGGTCAATCTGATTATTCCACAATCCTGACTACCCCGCATAATCTTTCATCTCCTTTGCCTGCCAAGAATTTATCTAACTCTGCCCTAAAAGTATTCAAAAGCTCTGCTACCACCATGTTTGGGCAGGAAAGTTCCAAAGACTCACAGCTGTCTGTGACAGAGAAAAGAAATCTCCTTGACTCTGTCTTAAATGGGCTACTCCTTATTGTTAAATAGTGACCTCTGGTTCTAAAATGAGGAGGAGATGACCTGCATTTTACAGGCCTGTGGTCCAGCTGGTGTTACCTGAAAAGGGTCCCACGCTCAGGTTTGAGGAACGTGTAAATCTGGAAGATCCTATGTTGGAGGAACTAAGATCTCTGAGGACAATGGTTGGCTCGCTCTAAGTGGAGAATCTAGTGAGGAACAGGGTTTGTGTTCACCACAAACACAAAAGAAAAACAACAGGAAAGCAGCAAGCCACATACAATCAGTACAAATAATTCATATCAAAATAAGTGTGAATGCGGTTGGTGTGACGTGTCATCACCTCAGCCAGTACTGGCTCACTCAGTAGGAAGTACAGATGGACTCTGACCATCATCATGTGTGTTTAACCAGAATTCGAACAACAATGTCATCCACTGTTGCTGGAATTGCAATATTTAGAAGTCTAAACCATTTATCATGGCACTTAAAATTGCTTTATATTTAAGGGTCTTCAATTAGCAGGAATAAAGCTTTATCCTGTTAACGATCTTCTATTGTTCTGTTTAAAGTTTGTCCTTCATCATACTTTTCTCCTTTCTTCCGTTTCGACATATATTCCATTTTACTGATAATATACTTAGTGTCCATAAATCAGCAAATGCCTTTGAGATTCCTTATCATGGTCTCCTGCTGCTTCATTTCATCAAATTCTCCTTCATCAATAGTCAGTTGAACACTTCCCATGGTGATCATAATGAGTTGGTCACAACATTCAGCTGTGGAAGAATACTGGGACATACGAGCAGGAGTAGGTCATTGAGCCTGCTTTGCTATTCAATTAAATCAAAGCTGATAATCTACGTCAATGACACTTCACCAGACGATCTCCATATTCCATAATGCCATTCCCAGCAGGTTTTCCAAAGTTCTGCACACAGCGATTGGCATGCTGGCGCAGATCACAGCACTGACTTCCGGTTCTGGAAGTCATTATGGCACATCGACATTGGATGTTTGTACAGAAGGAAAACAGAATACTGTAGAGGGAAAACTGGTCAGTACGATCTAAATATCCCTCAAAATCTGTCCCTAACCTGGGCTCAATGATTGAACCTGCACAACCCCCTGGGGTAGAGATTTCCAAAGACTCACCATCCTCTAAATGAAGAAATTCTTCCTCAGCTCAGTCTTTATTCTGAGATTGCCCCTTGGTCCTAGAGTGATCAGCTAGGGCAAAACTTTGTCTCTACATCCACCCTGACACACACTGTAAGAAGTTTGTAAATTTTCATGATGCACATATTCCCTTGTGCAGCCAGTGCATCTCACTGCAGGTTAAATGCATCCACAGAGCGAGAGAGAGAGTGATGAAAACAGAAACTGAGAAAGAAACATACACACAAAAAAAGAAAAAAGGTGAATGGCAGTCTCCAGTGGCTCTACTGAGTCTGGGTTTTTTCAAATCTACACGGACAGCTTAGATCAGCAGCAATTGAAATTCCAGTTTACAACGTTGCCTTAGGGACAAAACAAAAGTTGACACAACCTCATTTTACATTTGGTCTGGTCCATCATATTACAATAAAGACTGGATTGCTACAAAGCTGATGCTTTCTCTTATCTGGGACCCCAATAAGATGGGGACTGGCTGCATGTCAGATGCTCACCTTTTGGCACCTTTACCTCCTCCAAAGAAAGTTCAAATCTGGATTCTACCTGGCCGTCATTCCAATTGGTCAACAACTCCCTGTACGATCCAATGATTCGCTAGATCAAATGCAAAGCTTTTAAAACCTTGTTGCAAGAATTGGAGGCCATTTCACCTTCACCTGGCTATAGCAGCACTGAATTCTGCAAAGACATCAACATTTGAAGGAAGGGAACACCATAAACTTGGGGTTTACATTGGGTTGAGCAATTCATTGTTTTTCAGGTTCCCTTCTGTACTCCTTCCTCCAAACACTTTTGTTTTCCAGAGAGAGTCCATGCAACTGCTCTTGCTGCCCTCCCTCACCATTGCCCCCTGCTGGAGGTTCCATGTAGACTGAGTGCTTGAAACCTTCCATCCCAGCAACTACGCAAAGCACACTATGACAGTTTTGCCCAGCAGTTGCATGATTTAAAAAGGTTCAATTGTACCACAATGGCTGAAACGTTTGGGTCCACATCAGCAGCAGCATTCTCTTCTGGCATCACTAATCTGTGCAAGTAGTGAGGATTGGAATGATACCAAACATTTGCTCAAGAATTCCTTCTCAGCATCTTACCTGTCAAGGGATCCAGTTTCTGTGCTGGATCATCCACTTTGAGGCCTAGGTCAGTCAGGTCTCCAGGAGCCGGATGATCGATGGTGCTTGTGGTTCTGTCTCTCAGCAGGTCCTTCCTGTGGCATTGTCCACAATGGGAGCAGGCCTCCTCACACTGGACCCACCCCATGGATTCCCAACAAACAGCTCATTCCAGGATTCCACGTGCCTATCCAATCCCACTTCACTCAAGCCAACACACACTGAGCCTTCAGGTTCTGCAGTTCCATTGGATAAGCTGGTTGCCCCTACATCATTCACCTTTAACCTGAAGTAACTTCACTCTGCGAACTGTTTTCTGAGGCTCCTCTCCCAGCTATCACTTCAGCACTATAATTGCAGCAACCTGTGTGCAGCTGCTGTGAGGCTTAGAGTCCAACACGTCCTATATTATATTCCAATCCCCAAGACTCTGATTTTGGAGAAATATCCTTGCACTGATTACAAGGTGTGTTCAATCTTCCTTGCGATTCGTCAATGTTTATCTTAGCGCTTCTCGCTTGAACGTCACCTTGAATATCTGGCTTCGCCTCATATGATGCTCCACTCTCCACTCATTGACCTGTTCAACCCCATCAGAATGATGGGCCGAAGGAAGTGGTGCATAGCAAGGACCTGGTCTCTTCCAAAGAAGAATGAGTGTAGAGAAGAGCCTGTGGATAGGTGTTCGGTGCTATTCTCAGCATAAACCAGCTTCAGAAGATGCTCAGAAACAGAAATAGAAATTGCTGGAAAGGCTCAACAGGTCTGGCAGCATCTGTGGAGAGAAATCAGAGTTAGTATTTCAAGTACCCTTCCTCAGAACTGGTATACAGGTCACTTTCAATTATACCCATGAAGCAAGATGATAGAGAATATGGTTGAATCATTCACATTATCCAAAACCCTCTGGATGATATGAGAGGGAGGAGATGGTGAGAAAGATGGCAATGCCATAGATCTTCAAAAGCTCTTGTCGGATCCTGCTCTCAAAGTTGCTCTCCTGATCATTATGAATCCATCGGGGAATACCAAACCAAAAATAAAACAATCAACAGGCTATAATGGAGGACATTTGGTCACAGGTTGTAATGTTCTGCATGAACTTGGTGAAGACATCCATCAGAGGTAGACTGTGCTGAGTCCCCACTGGGGTCAAGGACTGAAGACTGCACAGCTGGAACTTCTGGTGATCACTTGGTGACCAGAGATCCCATGTTGGAGTAAAGTCACTGTGATTTTTCTCACAATTTCAATAGTAGTCTCCAAAGTCAGCTGCCACCCTGGGCCAGTAAGACCATTGTCTGGTCAAGGCAGTCATCCTTCCCATCATTTGGTGACCCAACTCTTGACTCCTGAGGCCATTGGGTAGTAATGTCCTGGATGAACTTGGTGAAGACATCCGTGAGAGTTAGAGTGTGCTCAGTCCCAGTACTACTGGGGTCAAAGACCGAAGACTGTGGTGCTAGAACCTCCCGCTTTGTTCATGAATTGCTTCCAACTCTTGACTCCTGAGGCCATTGGAAAGGATGAGTTGTTTCACCTCTCTCTCCTTGTCATAAAGCAGCCAATCGTGAACTTCCAACCTTTTTCCGATCCTCTTCCAACAATGTCCAGTTTCCATGCTGTTTTGGACTCCCTTATCAGCTAACCCTGGTTTGGTAGATGTTAGCCTTTCAGTAGTGGTGCTGTCGAGTGATGCCTATGTCAGCTGAAGCTGTCTGAGAACCTCTTTTGAGACAATATTCATCCAATTGTCACAGGGAACCAGGATCAGGATGCTGCCTTGGATTTGGGGCATGGGCACAAGCATGGATTCAGACACAGTGTCCTCCAGCTCGGCAGGGGTCAGGTCCCTTCTAGCAGTCAGTGTTCTGACTGATGACATCAGCATTTGCATTACTTTTGCCTGATCTGGAATTGAAACTGTGTGTTCAGCAGCCCATTGGGTCACTGCTGTTCCCAGCTTGATTGATATTTGATGACAGTTGAGTGGGTCATTGTCTGTAAACACTTCAAACTCTACACCAATTTCTAAACTTCTGGGAAATAGCACACCTCAAAGCTAGCAGTTTGTTTCATACTGGAGTAATTCTTCATGTTCATCTTGTTTGGCTTGAGACTCTGACTGGCATAAATGATAGTCACTCTATTCTTCAACCTGTAACAGCAACACAAGGCGTTGTTTCTCGTGTGAAAGGGAGTTGGAAATCAAGATCACCAAGAACAGGCTGCTACTTGATGTATGAGTCTTCACATGTTGGGGGCCAACTCCCTGGAATGCCTCATGAAGTATAACACCTTGAAACTCTTTCCCAAACACTGCTACGGCATTCGCTGATTTCCTCAGCAAACCATGGACAGGGGTGTCAACTGTCCATAAGCTCACCCAAATCTTTGATAGTAACCTACTAGAGCAAGGAATCCGTGCAGTTTTGTCCCCACTTTAGACCCAAACTGCTCCCTTACCCCACAAATTCCTTGGTAACAGAGTGCTCAGGGGTACCATACTTTTTTCTTGAAAGGTTAGCACTTCTCTGGTTTGACAAGCGGGCGAAGATAGTGTCTAGTCTTGCATGTGTCTCCTCAGATGTGGAACCAAAGATTACTATGTCATCCTGATACACCAGTGAGGGACTGGAATTTAACGTCACAAAAGCTTTATCCATTGCACGCATGAAAGTGATGGATGTATCACAGACCACAAACTACATCCTTGTGTATTCATAAAGTGCCAGTGTCTGTTGGAACAGCAGTCTTTTCAATTTTTTGTTCAGTGGTAGGTAATTAGTTATAATCAAATTCAAACTGCAGAAGTACTTTGCAACTTTGAGATCTTGTATTGCTTCCTCAATCCTAGATAGAGGGCAGCATCCTTATGAATGCCTGGTAATCAATACAAATCCTCAGTTTTCGATCTTTCTTCCTCACAAGGAGTCATATGGATTTAATAACTCTTGGATAACACTTCACTCTAAAGACTCTTGCAAGTAGTTCCGGTTTTCCTTCCAGTGATGGGGTTGAATCCAGTGGGAAGAACCTTGACTGGCTGGTCATCTTTCATCACAATCCTGTGGCTCACCAAGTCACAATACCCAATGTTGTCGCCTGAAAGTTGGCTTACACTTGGTGAGAGTCAAAACAAGCAGACTCCCATGGATCTTCCCAAACTTGCCAATGTCCATCTTTCAAATGTGTTCAATGTGTTCACTCTAGTTGGTCTTGTTTAAGGACACCTAAGGACAGTACTTTGGCTGGAGGCTGAAATTTGTTACTGAAATTTGTGATCTAACTGGTACCTCCCCTTCCCATAAAGAGGGTGGCTCTCCTACCACATTGGAGCCCTGCTACATGTGACACATGATGCACTAGCAAGGCCTGATGTTGTCTGTTCAGAAATGGCAAACATGGGCCTTCAAGAACAGTGATGGTGTGTGTGGGTAAGAGAGAAGCCCACTTCCCTGCTACTCAAATAGCTCTGGGGTCTCCTATAATCTCATATTCGTTGAGTTCATGCAGCAAGGTCAAAGACTCCTGTGCCTCATCTGCTGGCCTTGTAATCTGCTGATCATAATCAGCACTGAATATGCTTTCCAAGGATGCCAAGATATCTCTTAACACATTCAAGAGCGACACCACAGACATTATCAACTTCATTACTTCCAGTGGGTTCATGAACCGTCAGAAACCCCAGGCTATGAAAGGTGGGAGAACTTGATGTAGCCACCAGAGGGGGATGTCTTAACCAGTAACCTGGATGACAGAAGAGACATCAATCAGTTCACACTCTTCAGTAAGATTGTCATGAGATAACTGTTAACAGATGTCACCTCCATTCCTGTGTCAATTAGACACAATGCTTCACCCTTATCAAATTTCATACTCATTTTACAGTAAGCTCCTATTGCTTTACCTTAGACTGAGCCTCTTCCTGAAGGAACCTCCATGTGCTTCCTGCCAGGCTCACGGTTTTGTGTTTGCCATCTGGTGAAGAGGGAAGGCCATTGCACGGTATGGGGGTCACTGTACCTGAAGGCAGCAATGGCTTTGGTTGCTGAGGGCAGACCTCGTTTGAAGAGCCCAACCCTGTCACAATTCCAACACCTCTTTGGAGCATCTCTTGGGCAGGATCAGCTGTAAGGATTACCCAGTGAAAAAACGGTGAGCTCTGAATCTGCACTTGCTGTGCCACAGTCTGTTCTGCTCAGACTGCGATTCCCATCAATGCTGACAAACATTCCCCCCCCGCCTCAAGATGGTAGCCTCTTCCCCAGTTGTCAGAGTCCAATCTTTCCCATGATCTGGATGATGTGATCCTATCAAAGAAAGACAATTGAGGTTTGTCAATACTAAACCTCCTCAACTCCATCTGGATGTTCCCATCTCTCACTGCTTCTTCCAAGTGGTCCTTCAACTCTAAGGTTGATATGAAAGGGGAATTCAGGAGGACAATCCAATTGAATAAGCTATCCAGGAGTATTCAGACCATATCCTCCTCTTTAGCTAGTACTCATAGAATCTCTGCTGTAGCTGCAAAAATCTACTACTGTCCCCAAAATCATTTATCAATATCTCAAAGATCTGGAGTGGACTTTTTTCAATATCTGTACCTCTTGCCAGTATCTGCAACTGAGATTTCTTGTACAGATGATCAAACACTGCCTGCTCAACCTGGAATGCTAAAACCAGCCGTGTATCCTGACTCCAGTTTTCAATCACAGACCTTCAGGTGTTCCTCGTCTTCTCGTAAATCCATCCAGCTTTCCTTCTTATCGGCAAGTAGAATACCCAACCAGGAGAACTGCTTCCTTTTTCTGTGGCATCAAGGGAATGCACATGAGCAGTATGTATCTGGGTTTGCTCTAAAGGTCTGTTTCTCTCAGCCAGTTCCTGAGTCATTCAATAACCCTGGAGCAGCTTCAGACTCCATCACTACTTTCACTATCCGCTCCAATCTCAGCCTCACCCTCATCTGGCATGACTTGATTCCTGATGAAGGGCTCCTGCCGAAACGTCGATTTTCCTGCTCCTCAGATGCTGCCTGACCTGCTGTGCTTTTCCAGCACCACTCTAATTTTGACTGTGATCTCCAGCATCTGCAGTCCTCACTTTCGCCTAGTTGATTTTAAACTTACTGCGAATCCTCTTGCAAGGATGCTTACCTTAAGGAAGTTCTCCTCCTCCTCTCTCTACAAAGATTTCAGCGAGTCTCTCTCCAAAAAATAATTCTTGATGAAGGGCTCCTGCCCGAAACATCGATTTTCCTGCTCCTCAGATGCTGCCTGACCTGCTGTGCTTTTCCAGCACCACTCTAAGCTTGACTCTAATCTCCAGAATCTGCAGTCCTCACTTTCACCCGTGCTGTGCAATCTAGCCGACAACACCACAAGCATGATATCAAATTTGAGCACAAGGAAAAATCATGAAGCAGGGATTGTTTATTCCACTAGCAACAGATTATTATAAACACAAAGGGAAATTAAGGTGAAATAAAAGACTATTTATGTAAAATGAAGTTTGAGGTTGAAAAATACTATTTGCATAAAATGAAGTCTGTGGTTGATATTGGACTGATGAATTGTTTGTCCAGCTGTGCCTTTCTATCAGTCCTCCTTCACTCTCAACCATCCTTTTACCCCCAAGGTGGTCTACTCATCTGCTCCAGCTGTCTTCCCTCACTGTTGCCACCTGCTGTTGGAAGGCCCAAAACAACTACTTGAGTTTCCCTACACAGCACTCTCCCTCAGTGAGGCCGTCTGCGACTGGAGTTTCCCTCACACTTTTGTTGACTGAAGTGAATCTTCATATAACCTACTACATTATAGCCCATTCAGATAGCCCATCTGAGTTCTTCCTCAATTCTCTTCTCCTCACAACTTATATTTCCATCAAGTTTGTTGTGATCAGAAAATGATGAAATATTATGATTATTTCTCACGTTCAAATAATTTTATCAAATATCAATAAATGTCGACCCTTGTTCTAACCTACAAGTACATTGTGACATCCTGAGAATGACGTGTTCATTCCTAATCTCTGTTCCCTGTCTATTAACAATTTCATGTCAGTATATTTCCTACATCCCATGCATTCTAATTTTATATTTGAACCTCCTGTGTGGGACCTTATCAAAAGCCTTTTGAAAATCTCAATATTCCACATCCATTGTTACACCTTTATCATTATTACAAGTAATAGTCACAAAATAAGTCTATCAGCCATGGTTTCCTTTAAAAAGTAAATTTGTGGTGCAGTTGCTTGGCTCCAGCTACATTCTGAGTTGATAAAGTGTGGTGCTGGGAAAGGCACAGCAGGTCAGGCATCATCTCCGGAGCAAGAGAGTCAATGTTTCGGACATAACCTGACATTAGGACTGGGGAGGACGAAGGGGACTGAGAAATGCTTAGGGTGAGGGAGGAAGTGTGCAGCTAGTGGAGAGGTAGGTGGGATGGCAATAGGTGGGAGAGGGTAGGAGGTGATTCTGATAGGTTGATGGGTAGAGTGAATTCAATGTTTAGGTGGTATGGTTGTAGGCTCCCAAAGCAGAAGATGGGGTGTTCTTCCTCCAGTTTGCAGGTGGCCTAGTTTAGGTGGTGAAGGAGACCCAGGAGTCATAGGTGGAGTGGGACTGATAGGTTGATGGGTGGAGTGAATTCAATGTTTACGTGGTATGGTTGTAGGCTCCCGAAGCAGAAGATGGGGTGTTCTTCCTCCAGTTTGCAGGTGGCCTAGTTTAGGTGGTGAAGGAGACCCAGGAGTCATAGGTGGAGTGGGAGGAGGAGTTGAGATGGTTGACTGCCGGACGTTGGTGTTGGTTGGTACGTACTGACCAGAGATGTTCCCTGAACTGTTCTGTGAGATTGCGCTTGGTCTCTCTGATGTAGAGAAGACCACATTGAGCAGAATGGATGCAGTGAATGTGGTCCGACGATATGTAAGTAAATGTCTGCCGGATTTGGAATGATCCTTTGGGGCCTTGGACGGAGGTGGGGAGGTAAGTGTGAGCACAGGTTTTACAGCCCTTATGGAGGCAGGGGAAGGTGCCAGGTACAGAGAATGGGGTTGGTGGGTAGTGTGGACCTAACGAGGGAGTCACAGAGGGAAGAGTCCCTGTGGAATGAGGGTAGGGGTGAGAAGGGAAATTCATTTTTGTTGGTGGGGTCTGACTGTAGGTGACGAAAACGGTGAAGGATGATACGCTGGATTTGGAGATTAGTGGGGTGGAAGGTGAGGACCGGCAGATTCTATCCTTGTTGTGGTTGTGGGGGTTGGAGTTCGATGCAAGAAATGGAGTAGATTCGATTGAGGGCATTGTTGATTACATGGGAAGGGAAATTGCAGTCTTTGAACTAGAAAGACATCTGTGAAGTCCTGGAGTAGATACAGCAGAGGTGGAGGATTTGGGAGTAAGGGATCACGTTTTTTACAGGGAGATGGGAGGGATTGTGGTGGTGGTGGGAGGAGATGTAGTCAAGGTAGCTGTGAAAGTCGGTGGGTTTTGAAATCGATGTCAGTGTTGAGTCAGTTGCTGGAGATGGAGGTGGAGAGGTTCAGGAAAGGGAGGGAGGTGTTGGAGATAGCCCAGGTAAACTTGACAATGGAAGATATTGGTGTAGTAAATGAACTGTTCCTTGTGGAAGCACAAGGTGGCACCAATACAATCATGGATGGAGTGGAGGAAAAGGTGGGGGGATAGTGCCGGTGTAGCTGCAGAAGACAGCCTGTACCACATATCCTACAAAGAGGCAGGCATAGTTGGGGCCGATGCGTGTACCCATAGTTATCCCTCTGGTTTGTAGGAAGTGGGAGTATCGAAAGGCGCAGTTGTTTAGGGTGAGGACCAATTCTGCCAATCGAATGAGAATGGCAGTGGACAGGGATTGGCTGGTCATAAGAGAGGAAGAAACAGAGGGCTTGGACCTTCCTCATGGCGGATATAGGTGTCGAGTGATTGGATATCCACGATGAAGATGAGGTTTTGGGGGCTGGGAAATTGGAAATCACCGAGGAGGTGGAGAGCATGCATGGTGTCTCAAATGTATGTGGGGAGTTCCTGGACCAAGGGCAACAGGACAGAGTCAAGATACGAGGAGGTGAGTTCAGTAGGGCAGGGCAGGCAAGAGACAATCGGTTGACCGGGACAGTCAGACTTGTGGATTTTGGGTAAGAGATAGAACTGGGCAATGCGGGGGTTGGGGAACTCGGAGGTTGGAGGCTGAGAATGGGAGATCACTTGAGATGATGAGATTGTGGATGGTCTTGAAACCCAGTCCTGATGAATGGTTAAGCGCAAAACATCAACTGTCTTGCTCCTCAGATGCTGGGTGGCCATCAACTTCAACTCTCCCTCCCCCTCCTCCCGTAACATGTCCACTCTGGGCCTCCTCCACGGCCTAAATAATGCCACCCACAAACTGGAGGAAGAACACCTCATCTTCTGCCTTGGAATCCTCCAACCACATGGCCTCAACTTTGAATTCACCAGTTTCCAAATTTGCCAACCCTCAACCCCATCCCTGCTCCAACCCTCTGACTCAGCACCATCCACTTGACCTGACCTTCTGTCCATCTTCCTTCCCAACTATCCGCTCGACACTTCCCACCGACCTATCACAATCTCCTCCTAACTTTGCCCACCTATCGCCATTCCACCTACCTTTCCCCTAGACCCCACCATCCCTCCTCCATTTATTTCTCAGCCCCCTTTTCCCCTCCCCATTCCAAATGAATGGCTTATGCCTGAAATATCAATTCTCCTGCTCCTCAGATGCTGCCTGATCTGCTGTGCTTTTCCAGCACCACATTCTCGACTCTGATCTCCAACATCTGCAGTCCTCTTTGCTGCTAGCCTGTGGCATGTGATATACGTATGATACATGCTATACACATAGTTCTCAGCTTTGCATATGCACCGCAGTGACTCCAGCTACTGCTTGAGTTCTGAAACTTGTATTCATCAGACAGGAATAAGTTAGTAGGCACAAATAGTCATATACCCATAGAAATATTTGTAATTTCAGTGCTAAGATGGATAAGATGTGCTTGTTTTATTGTATTAGACTAGCAAAATAGATATGTTGAGTTCAAATATCACTGCCAACAGTCCTAAAATTGAAGTCAGCATATTTGCTACTTTATTGGCGAGTAAAAGAAGAAATTATTGTAAAAGGCTGCTGCACTGTTGTAGCCACCTAACTCATTTATAATGTCCATTGTGCACTAACACACACACTGCTGTGGGGAAAAATAAGCACCACTACTGTGTAGCAGTAGTGTGGGACAGAGAAAAGAGAAAATCGTTATTTATAAAAAGGCGATTTAGAATCTTTTCAGTTCAGGGGATTGAGTCTGAGCTGGCTGGCCACAGCCAGTATACTGTGCACACGTTAAAAAGATCCAATGTCCCCTTGGGAAAGAGACCCTGATCGCATCTCATCTATGAGATTCCAGACTCATGCTGTATGTTGACTCTAAATGGCCTTGAACACTAGGAATTGACAATCAACGGCATTTTATCGAGGTTACACATATCCTAAGAAAAATAAATAAATTTAATAATAAGATAGACATCAGGAAATATTTCTTCACAGAATGAGTAATTAATACCTGAATGACAACCAAATATAATGGGAATACTCAACAGGTTAGACAGCACATGTGGAGGGTGAAACAGAGTTAATATTTCAGTAGGACTGGAGATAAGAGCAGACCATTTTAGAGATGGCATTCTAGGAAGAGAGGTGTCATTGAATAAGACACATGCAGAAGAACAAAGTACTACAGATGCTTAAATATTCGGTAATACATTTACCACCCTGTCATAGAATCTCTCCAGTATGGAAGCAGGCCACACCGACCCTCTAAAAAAGCATCCCACCCAGACCCACCATTTCCCATGGCTAATCCACCTAGCTTACACAGCCCTGGACACTCTGAGTTATTTAGCATAACTAATCCACCTAACCTGCACATTTTTGGACTGTAGGAGGAAACCCATGCAGACACAGGGCAAATATGCAAACTCCACAGTAACTCAAGACCAGCTCCCTGGTGCTGCGAGGCAGCAGTGCTAACGACTGAGCCACCATGCCACCCTTACTGTCATGGTGGAGAGGTTTGTATGGTCCAATGGTCCTTTGAGTGATGCATTGAGGAGCTTCTTGCTCCTGGTAGGACCACTCACGGTGAAGGGAGATGTGTGGGGTAGTTTGTGGAAGGTGACAGCACGAAGAAAAATATTTTCAACAATTCTGTAATTGTGAATCTACAGTGGTGTCTGATCCTGTCTCAGTTCTGTCCGTTTTTTAGAATCCATGTGTGAATCACCATTGATGATGGATGGTCTGTGAAAAGCAATAGAAGACATGCAATACAAGGAAGCCTGCTGACCCAATGCTATTCCAACTGAGGTCATCAAAGCTGATTGGGTTTTGCTCACAACAAGACTTTCCATTCACTCACCCTATAGATTTGGAAGGCAAAAGTACATCCCCACAATTCAGCAATTGGGCCATTGAACTATGTTCAAGAAGAGACCAGTTATCCTTTGGAAACTATTTCCCTTTTGTACCTAACAGGTAAAGCCTTGACATGCATTCTCCTGAATCACTTAATTTCTGTAGTTGAGGTAATCCTCCCAGAGGCACAGTGTGGCTTTAGACCTTTCAGAGGAACCAACAAAGATGGTCTTTGTTGACAGAAATATCCAAGAAGGAACAGCAGCAGGAATTCTTCATTGCAGTGATCAGCCTGATGGTGGCTTGGTGGCTTAGTGGTTAGTGCTGCTGCCTCGCAGCCCCAGGGACCGAGGTTCAATTCCCACCTTGGGCACTTGTCTGTGTGGAGTTTGCACATTCTCCCCATGTCTGTGTGGGTTTGGTCTGGTTTCCTCCCACAGGCCAGGTGAATTGGCCATGCTAAATTGCCCATAGTGTTAGGGGGATGGGTTATCTTTGAAGGGTTGGTGTGGACTTGTTGGGCTGAAGGGCCTGTTTCCATACTGTAGGGGAATCTAATCTAAGCATTTAATTGTAAATTGTGCTCTTGAGATTTGTTTGTTCAAGAAACTTCATTACAATCCTGCAAAGGTTTTTTGTTGATATGACCGCAACAGTCTTGAAAGGGATATTTGAAAGATACCTTTAAAATTTGGACTAGAGTCAAATAAGGCTAAGTTTTAGCCTCCATCCTTTTGATAATCTTCCGAAAAGTGGTGATTCACCTCATCAAAGATAAACTGCCCTCTGATGTCAGTACTAAAGGCTGCCTAGCTGGAAAATTCCTTTAACCTCAGTTGCTTCTGTGCCAAGACTCAACAGGCATATATTATCTGCAGCTCACGAACAACTGAAGTGTTGTTGCCCACTCTGCACATGATTTGAAAGTCACTTTTGATCTATTCACTTTTGCATGCGAGAAACTCAGCATGTCCTTAAATGTTGCCAAAACAAAATTCATTTATCATACTTGGTCAGCCAAATATTCCACCTTCCATATGTGTAGCAGGAGAGGCACTGGAATATGTTGAGTACTTCCCACTGGGAGACAGTTCAAAGGTCTCACTTTTCAGATAGACGTGAGGAGAATTTTTTTCTTTCCGAGAGTTGGTCGTGTGTTGAAGTCTCTTCCCCAGAAAACATAGCAGGCTGGGTCATTAATTTATTGAAGACTGAGTAACCTATGTTACTCAGAGGGAATCAAAGGTAGTGGGGTAAAGGAACATGGAGTTGAGAGCATAACCAGATGAGCCATGATCTTATTGAATGGTTGAGCACACTTGGAGAGCAAATTAGCCTACTTCTGCCCCTTTTTGATTTGATTTATTATTGTCATGTGTGCCTAGGTATAGTGAAAAGTTTTGTTTTGCATGCTTTACAGGCAGATCACACTATGCAAGATGCATTAGAATAATAGAACAGAGAAAAGAACACAGAATAATCTGCGTAATCTGAACGAGACAGGTGGGGAGTACTTTGTTTGGATAACTGATTGTTCCGATAACTGATCTGATCGTAAACAAAGGAAGCATTTACAGCACCTTGAGATCTTGTTCAGATAATCCAAAATTCGAACAATTGATGTTTGGAGAACCAAGGTTATTCTGTACAATGTTACGGAAGCAGAGAAGATGGACAAAGAATGAGATCAACAATACGTTTAACGTTTGAGAGGCCCATTCAGAAGTCTAACCTTATAAGCCATCTTTCTCAGCTGTTGAGATCTATTGTGATATTGTTAATCATCCATTTACAAAAGCAGGAAACAGAAATCAGTTTGTCTTTTATTTGCTTTTCATTGTTCAATACAAACTCCAACCTGCTTTCTCCCCTTCCTGACCAACTCCTTTTACTGGGGAAACCATCCCTTAAATATATGCTTCATTAGATGCTCTCTAATACCTTAGGAAAACAACCTGATTCAATCATAAAGGGGCTATCATTTCTAATGTTATCACAGCTCAGCTATAAGCTATAGCAGTGAGTGTTAGAAAACAAAGGTCACCACAAACAACTACCCTATAGTTATTATTGCTACAGTGAGACCTGGATTCTGTTTGAACATAACGGTGTGTTAGGTTTTATTGGTAGAGGGATTGAGTTTCGGAGCTATGAGGTCATGTTGCAGCTGTACACAACTCTAGTACAACAGCACTTAGAGTATTGTGTACAGTTCTGGTCACCGCATGATAGGAAGGATGTGGAAGCTCTGTAAAGAGTTCAGAGGAGATTTACTAAAATGTTGCCTATATGGAAGGAAGGTCTTATGAGAAAGTTTGAGGGACTTGGGGCTGTTTTTGTTAGAGAGAAGAAGATTAAGAGATGACTTAATTGAGACATATAAGATAATCCCAGAGGGTTAAATAGGGTGGACAGTGAGAGCCTTTTTCCTCGGATGTTCATGGCTAGCATGAGGGGGCATTGCTTTAAACTGAGGACAGATGTCAAAGGTAGTTTCTTTGCTTGGAAACTAGTAGGGGGGTGTAATGCCTTGCCTGCAACAGTTGTAGACTCACCAACTTTAAGGGCATTTAAATGGTCATTGGATAAACATATGGATGAAAATGGAATAGTGTAGATTAGATGGACTTCAGATTGGTTCCACAGGTTGGTGCAACATCGAGGGCCAAAGAGTCTGTACTGCACTGTAATAGAGTCATAAAGATGTACAGCACAGAAACAGACCCTTCGATCCAACCCGTCCAAGCTGACCAGATATCCCAACCCAATGTAATCCCACCTGCCAGCACCCAACTAGCCTGTTCAGGGACCTTTATAGAACACCTCTGGAGCACAGGTGAGATTCTGTCTTCTAGCTCAGAGGGAGGGTCACTACCCTTTGGGAGGGACACTACCCCTTGCACCCATAAGAGCAGTTCCAATTTTGGAAAGGCAAATCAGGGCAGGGCTTATACACTCAATGTTAGGGTCCTGGGGAGTGTTGCTGAACAAAGAGACCTTGGAGTGCAGGTTCATAGCTCCTTGAAAGTAGAGTCGCAGGATAGTGAAGAAAGCGTTTGGCATGCCCTCCTCCACTGTATGTTTTATAATCTATGTTCTAACATACATCAAAGCATTATAGAGCTTCATCAGTATGACTCTGCTGCCTCCTCCATATTCAATGGGATCACTGTGAGAAAAGGTTGCTAATAAACATTCAGACCAAATCTCCCGCAAAACCAACTGTGATGGAGGAAACCCTTTGTTGGTATGACTGTAAAATATCTCCCAACAGGGTTTTCTTGGGAAGTTTTTCTTAAACAGATGTAGCATTGATTTTAAAAAAATTCATTTGTGGGATGTGGGGATCGCTGGATGGTCAGCATTTATTGCTCGTCCCTAGCTGCCCTTGAGGAGGTGGTGGTGGTGAGTTGCCTACTTGAAAAGCTTCAGCCTGCATGCTGTGGCTTAACTCATAATACTCTTAGAGAGGGAATTCCAGGATTTTGACCCAGTAATAGTGAAGGAACTGTAATATATTTCAAGTCAGGATGGTTAGTGGCTTGGAATAGAACTTGCAGGTGGTGGTGTTCCCATGTATCTGCTGCCCTTGTCCTTCTAGATGGAACTGGTTGTGGAGTTGGAAAGTGGTGTTTAAGGATTTTTGGTGAATTTCGGCATCTTGTATATAGTACACATTGCTGCTACTGAACACTGGTGATGAAGGGAGTGGATGTTTGTAGATGTAGTGCCATTCAAGTGGGCTGCTTTGACCTAGATGGTGTCAAGCTTTCTGAGTGTTATTGGAGGTGCACCCATCCAGGCAGGTGGGAAGTTGTCCATCACACTTCTGAATTGTGCCTTGTAGATGGTGAACAGGCTGTGGGGAGTCAGGAGGTGAGTTACTTGCCGCAGTATTCCTAGCTTCTGACCTGCTCTTGTAGGCCCTGTTTTTATGTGGTGAGTCCAGTTAAGTTTCTCATCAATGGTAACCTCCAAGGTGTTGATAGTGGAGAACTCAGTGATGGTAACACCACTGAATGTCAAAAGGTGGTGATTAAATTGGCTTTTATTGGTGATGGTCATAGTCTGACATCTGAATGGCGTGAATTTTACTTGCCACTTGTCAGCCCAAATCTGGATATTGTCCAGCTCTTGTTGCATCTGTACATGTGCTGCTTCAGTATCTGAAAAGCCACGAATGGTGCTAAACATTGTGCAGTTATCGGCGAATATCCCCACTTCTGATCTTATAATGGAAGGAAAGTCATTGATGAAGCAGCTGAAGATGGTTGGGCTGAGGACACTACCCTGAAGAACTTCTATAGAGATGTCCTGGAGCTGAGATGACTGACATCCAACAACCACGACCATCTTCCAATGTGCCAGATATGACTCTAACCAATGGAGAGTTTGCCCTCTGATACCCATTGATTCCTGTTTTGCTGGGGCTCCCTGATGCCACATTTAGTCAAATACAGCCTTGATGTCAAGGGCTGTTACTCTCACCTCCCTTCTGGAATTCAGCTCTTTTGTCCATGTTTGAACCAAGGCTGTAATTAGGTCAGGAACTGAGTGGCCCTGGCCAAATCCAAACTGAGCGCCACTGAACAGGTTATTGCAGCCTTTCATCACTTTACTGATGATGGAGAGTAGACTGACAGGGTAGTAATTGGCCGGGTTGGATATGTCCTTTTTTGGTGTACAGGACATACCTGGGCAGTTTTCCACATTGTCGGGTAGATGCCAGTGTTCTAACTGTACTGGAAGAGCTTGGCTAGGGGAGAGGCAAGTTCTGGAGCAGAAGCCTTCAGTACTATTGCTGGAATGTTGTCAGGGCCCTTTGGCTTTGTAGTGGAATTTGACTCCATGTTTCCAGAGCCTGGTGTTCTGGATTACTGACCCAGTGACATTACCACTTAGCCGCCACCTCCCACGTTGAGATGATGGGAGTGGGTATTAGGTCTGGAGCAAGGAAGGGTGTTGGTGCCAGTGGAAGGGAGGATGACAGGGAGTTTTGGAGCTAATGGGGCATGGGGGGTTGACTGGATTAATGGGTTAATGGGTGTTGGGATGGCTGGGCTAAGGAGTGTATTGTGGCCAGCAGGGGGCATCAGAAGGAAGTCAGACCCACTGGAGAAGAGTGACAGAACTGTTGGGAGAGGGTGTGACTAGCTTTTTAATTGTCTTACATTTCCTGGGTAACTAACCTAACTACTGAATTAACTTTCAAATTCTCTCCTTTTGATGAACATTTTTGAAAGGTTCCAGTCACAGAAGAAATGCCAATCAGAATCCTCGATTTTCCAGGCAATTCCCACAGAGCCACCTGTACCTGGGATTTTACATGGTCCTGGTGAACAATTCAAGTCTACCCTGCTCCAATGACAATTTGGCCATTGGAGTACCACCATGACTTTTCAGGCTGAGAAAATGGGGTCACTTTTTACACCATGATCTATGGTATATTAAAGCCTCTAAATAATTCTACCAGCAAATTCACTTAAATTTGATGAGACTGACTGAAATATTTTCTTATTTTTTGAAAACTTCTTTTTGGAGAGGGCTTTGGTATTAGCTGCGTAATTTATATATATTTTAATATCATTAGTTTTAGATTTTTGAATTTTGAACTTGTAGCATGTGGGTTGTCTGTGTGTCTGATTAACTTGTAAATATTTCTGTAACCATGATGATTTATTTTAAAACAGAATATTAGAGAAATTTCCTAATGAACTTTTGTTAAACACTGGGGAGTTTATGAGCAAGCACAATAACCAGTATAGTGGGTTACATTTTCTGATAGAAGGTTATGAAGCAGTTTTCTTTTGGTTCTAAGGGAAATACTCATAGTTTGGACAAAAGTTTCTGTTTGGCAGAAATCCTAGCTCAAATGGATGGGTAAAACAGTTAGTCCTGAGAAATAAAAATAGTTTAGGATTGTTAAAAAATAATTTACTTCAGTATAAGGACTTTCGTATAAAAATTCTCAGACAGAAGTATTTGGTTAACATTTTGAAGCTGTTATTGGAAACTCAGTTGTATGAAGGCCCGAGGAACAGGCCATCAAATTCTCAAGATGTGGCACTGAAGCCACAGTTAAAGCAAGTCTTATGATCTAAATTAGAAGGGAATTCTCTCTGGTATGAATATTGTTAAGGTAAGGTTTTTGAGATTAATGAGACTGCATTTCACTGTGTTTTCTTAAATCTTTAAATGTGTGCTTTATGTTAATAGTTTGACTTATTCTACTTTATAGTAATTTCTTTTGCATAAGAAATTTTTGTTTTATTGCTGGAACAAAATCTGGAGTATTGAATTTCATCTGAATTTTAGTGAGTGACCACCTCAATAAAACAAGAAACTATATAATCTATCAGTTTTCGGTATGGCATCTGACTTATTCAGTTTTAACATCAGCTGGAAAGAGGATGATTGGACTTATTTTATTAATATCTTCTTGTCATTAGCACCAATAGTTTTGTGTTGTAGGAAACCAACAAAATAAATAATGTCGGTTTCAGAAGAAACCAGAAGTAATCTATGTAGTAGTCATTATTTGAATTGAATTGAAATAGCTTTATTGTCACCTGTCCTCAAATGAGTAAAGTGAAAAGTTTACAAGTGGCCAGTTATGGTGCCATCTTAGGTACAAGATACCTAGATACAGATTATTCAGTACAAGTTCTTAGGGAGAAAAATTGGGAAAAAAATAGAAATAAAAAGTCCAGCATGACAAATCATAGGAATAAATGAGAAAATAGTGAGATAAAAAGTTTAGAACAACAAACTTTCCAAAAATAGGAAAAAAGAAATGGATGGAGCAGACAAGCTTCAGCTGAAGCATCCTATTCTGCCACCATTTTGGATATTAGAAAGCAGTGGAATAAAAAGTTTGGATTATTTCTTTCACGAGATGATGCTTTTTGTCTGTTATCATCCACACAACTGACTGACTTGAGGTCTTATTTCACAGCTTTACCTGAAATTGGAGGAGGGCCAATTTTGACGGCATTCAACAAGAGATTTCAGAAGTTGATTGGAGGCAGATGTTTGCAAATAAAGGGTCAGTTGGAAAATGGGAAACTTTCAAAAATAAAATAACGAAGATTCAGAGACAGTATGTTCCTATTAGAGTGAAAGGCTAGTATCGTAGGTGCATGGAATGCTGGATGACTGGAGAAATGGAAGTTTTGGTCAAGAATAAGAAGGAAGCATATATCAGGCACAGACAGCAGAGATCGCCTGAATCCTGAGAAGAGTACAAAGGCAATACTTAAGAGACAAAAAGGGGACATGAGATAGCTGTGGCAAATAGGGTTAAGGAGAATCCAAAGGGATCCTACAAATACATTAAGGACAAAAGGGTTACTAGGGAGAGAATAGAGCCCCTTAAAGATCAGCAAGGTTGTTATGTGGGGCACTGCAGGAGATGGCAGAGATATTAAATGAGTATTTTGCACCAATATTTACTGTGGAAAAAAATATGGATGACATGAACAAGGGGAAATAAATAGCGACATCTTAAAAAAATGTCCATATTACAGATGAAGAGGTGTTCGATGTCTTAAAATGCATAAAGATGGATAAATCCCCAAGACCTGATCAGATGTAACCTAGAACTCTGTGGGAAGCTAGGAAGTGATTGCTGGGCCTATTGCTGAGATATTTGTATCATCGATTGTCACAGGTGAGGTGCCGGAAGACTGGAGGTTGGATAACATGGTGCCACTATTTAAGAAAGGTGGTAAGGGAAAGCCAGGGAACTATAAACCAGTGAGCCTGACCTCGGTGATGGGAAAGTAGTTGGAGGGAATCCTGAAGGACAGGATTTGTATGCATTTGAAAAAGCAAGGACTGATTAGGGATAGGGATTAGGCTTTGTGTGTGGGAAATCATGTATCACACACTTGATTGAGTTTTTTGAAGAAGTAACAAAGAGGATTGATGTGGGTTGAGCAATGAATGTGATCTATATGGACTTCAGTCAGGTGTTCGACAAGGTTCCTCATGGAAGACTGGTGAGCAAGGTTAGATCATATGGAATACAGGGAGAACTAGCCATTTGGATACAGAACTGGCTCAAAGGTAGAAGACAGAGAGTGGTGGTGGAGGGTTGCTTTTCAGACTGGAGGCCTGTGACCAATAGTGTGCCACAAGGATCGGTGCTGAGTCCACTTCTTTTCACCATTTATATAAATGATTTGAATGTGAACATAGGAGGTATAGTTAGTAAGTTTGCAAATGACACCAAAATTGGAGGTGCAGTGGACAGCAAAAGAAGTTACCTTAGAGTACAATGGGATCTTGATCAGATGGACCAATGGGCTGAGGAGTGGCAGATAGAATTTAATTTAGATAAATGTAAGATTCTGTATTTTGGAAAGGCAAGTCAGGATGGGATTTATACAGTTAATGGTAAGAACCTGGGGAGTGTTGCTGAACAAAGAGACCTTGGAGTGCAAGTTCATAGTTCCTGAAAGTGGAATCACAGGTAGATAGGATAGTGAAGAAGGCGTTTGGTATGCTTGCCTTTACTGGTGAGAGTATTAATTACAGGAGTTGGGAGGTTATGTTGTGACTGTACAGGACATTGATTTGGCCACTTATGGAATGTTCTGTGCAATTCTGGTCTCCCTGCTATAGGAAGGATATTGTGAAACTTGAAAGGGTTCAGAGTAGACTGTGGTTGTTTACCCTGGAGCGTTGGAGGCTGAGGGGTGACCTCATATATGTTTGTAAAATCATGAGGGGCATGGAGAAGGTAAATAGACAAAGTCTTTTCCACAGTGTGGGGAGTCCAAAACTGGAGGACATAGCTTAAGGTGAGAGGGGAAAGATATAAAAGGGACCTAAGGGGCAATTTTTTCACACAGAGGGTGGTATGTGTATGGAATGAGCTGCTAGAGGAAGTGGTGGAGGCTGGTACAATTACAACATTTAAAAGGCATTTGGATGGGAAATGAATAGGAAGGGTTTGGAGGGATATGGGGCAAATGCTGGCAAACGGGACTAGGTTTATTCAGGATATCTAGTCAGCATGGACAATTTGAACTGAAGGATCTGTTTCCATGCTGTACATCTCTATGACTCTAAATGAGGCAGTGCTGCTTAAAAACCTGTGAAATTAATGTCATGCTTCTAAAGTCATAGAAAGTTATATATACTAACATGCACTTTAACACCTTGAAATTGAAAGGCAAAGGAAAAAAATACTGGCATAACTTTGCGAGAAAACAAACCTCCTGCATTTACTCACCACAAACTGAAATTATTAAAAATTCTAATTGTCTTTATTTGTACCAAGTTCCACTTACCCATCACCCTTCTGTTTGCTGACCTGCATGGTTCCCATTAAGCCAGACTTATTGATTAAAATTGTACTCCTTGTTTCCCAATCCCTCCATGGTCTCAATCCTCCTTATCCATGTAATGTTTTACAGCCCAATTACCTTATGATACAGTTCCATTCCATAATTCTTTCTTTTTATTCATTCTTGAGATGAAGGTGTCACTGGCTCGGTCAGCATTTATTGCCCATCCCTAATTGCACAGAGAGCAGTTAAGAGCCAACCATATCGCTGTGAGTCTGGAGTCACATGTACACCAGACCAGGTAAAGATGGCAGATTTCTTTTCCTGAAGGATATTAGTGAACCAGATGGGTTTTTCCAACATTTAACAATTGATTTATGGTCATCGTTAGCCTCTTAATTCCAGATTTATTTTTGGTTTCCTGAATATTCCTGGTATTCATCGCTACATGATTGGTGACCATGCTTTCAGCTACCTGTGTCCTAAGCACTGGAATAAACCTCTCTATCTCTTTATGTTCCTTTCTTCCTTTCTTATAATCTACCTCATGAACCAAGCATTCAAGCATCTGCCTTAAAACCTCCATACATGTTTGGATCGAGTCATGATGTCAGCAACCAAGTGGTCCTGCCAGAAACCAAATGGAGTATCAGTGATCAGCTAACTGCTGCATATGTGCCACTTGATAGCCCTGTCAATGATAAGTTTCATCGCGTTGCTGATAATTGCACTCACAGCTCAGGTTGGGTTTTACAGGCTACTGTGGTCCCTTCTCACTCGCCTACAAAGTAGAGTGTGTCTATGATCCCGCAATTTAATGCAGGGAGCAGAGTTAACGTGTGACTACCACTCCTTTTTCAGGAGTAAGTCCCACCCTAGAGAGATGCTGGTTACTTGGATCCATCAGTACCAGCCGAGATGGTAGATTCTGCTGGCAGTACAGGCAGTGCCATCGCACAGAGGAGCCCAGGTAAGCCTGTGAATGGGTGGGATCTCTGAAAGACAGGGTGAGGGGTATGCATGACCATGTCCACAAGGCCAGTCATGTGTACAAAAGTGGAGACAAAGGGTGAGGGGTTATCTTTGATGGACCCAGGGGGCACATATGGGATGCTATATGTTCCCACATCCACTGCCTGGCACAGCACAGCCCTGGATACCAACTAGAGCTTCCCCTTGCTATGGGTAAAATATTGGTAATGGCGGGCTGAATTGGCCACTCAAGGCCCTTGTTAGGTCCAGAGGCATGTGGCTCATGCCCAGTCCATAGAAAATTTCAGGTACATTTGGGTTGGAAGGCCACCTACTGGACTTTACATACCCCTTTCACCTTCAAACCTATAGCTGGGGAGCATAAAATTCAGACCTGGATGAAAGAATTCACAAAAAATGTGAAGTGGAATAAACTGAATAATAGAATTTTAAAAGGTTTGCTGGAACTTAAAAGACTAGGGGTGACGGTGTGAGGGTCACATGAACAAATTTTGAAGGTTGCAAGTTGATGAGACTGACAAAAAGCTTACAGAATCATGCCTTTATAAATAAAGCTTCAAAGTAGAAAAGCAAGACATGCTCAAGAACTTTGATAAACTACTAATTAGGTATCAATTAAAATACTACACAGGGCATCACAAGAGAACAAGAATAAGAGCAGCAGTATATCATCCAACCAATAGAGCCTGTTCCACTATTCAGAACGATCAGGACTGACCTTGGGCCTCAATTCAACTTTGCTGCCTGCTCCAAATATTCCTTGCAAAGCTAAATGTTAGTTCAGCCAAGCCTTAAATGTATTCGATGGCAGACCATCCACAACCCTCCGAGGAAAAGAATTCCAAAGATTCACGACCCTCTGAATGAAATAATTCCACCCCAGTCCTAAGTGATCGTCCTCTATCCCAACACCTCCCCCATACTTTAGTTTCCCTGAACCTATGGAAGTCATCTTTCAGCATCCACTCTATGAAGTCCGACAGAAGTTTGTGTAATTTGATGAGATCACCTCTCACTCCTTTCAACTTCAAGGAACAAATCATTCAGCTTCTCAGCAAAGCACAGCACTCTCATGTCGCAGGGACGTGTCCAGTGAACTTTTTCTGCACTGTCGCCTTTACAAGCATATCCTTTTTAAATATGCAGATCAGAATTGCACACTGTGTTCTAGATATGGTCTCCTAGAGTATCTGCATAGTATCACTGCTTTGGAGATGGTACAGAGGTGATTTACTAGAATGGTTTCAAGGATGAGGAGCTTAAGTTACCCAGAGAGAAACTGAGACCGTTCCAACACAGAATGCAACTATCTTTTATTCAATTATACATTGGAAACCATTCAAAAGGAACTGCAATGCACAAATTTAAGCAGAAAAGGAAAATGCACATCTTTTTTACCGTTACTGCATACTGGATAAACACTTGGTGCGAATCCTTAAACTATGTTCTTGACATCCATTCAAAGATGAATGCATGAAAAGGGCAGCTCCTCTCTGAGTGCATTAGGGTTACTTACTGAACCTGGATTAATACAGCAGAGTTACAATGTGTAAAACTGAGAAAGATTCATTAAAGTTTTTCTACTTGCAGGTTCTTGTCTGTCGACAGGGAATAGCATTTACCAGCTGTAAGGATAATTGTAAAGAGCTCAATGGCTGCATTCCCTGTATGTTGGCGTGCATCAATTGCTATAATGAGTTGAAGCAATGTGTGGGGGAGGGGAGGTGATGACCAGGAGATGGAGTTTAGCTGAGAAATCCCATTACTTGTATCTAACACAGAAAGAAAAAGTAGTGACTGAGAAACAATGGTCGGTGAGACAAAATTGAGTTCAGCCGGGATCAGAGATCAGATACTAAGGGAAAGACAAAACAAAAACTAAGCAACATAATGGCAAATATGAGTGAAAACTGAAGTAACCTCAGGGACTGTGATTTTCCAAGTGGTATGTTTTGGACTGGAAAATCTCATATCATTTTGTCCATGGTGGATCAAGAAATACAAGTTTTGTGAAGGTTTGTCGCTCAGGTTGAGGTTTAGGGTGTAGGTTTGCTCGCTGAGCTGTAGGTTTGATATCCAGATGTTTCATTACCTGGCTAGGTAACACCATCAGTGGCGACCTCCAAGTCAAGCTCCTACATCAAAGACATCTCGGAAATGACTGCCAGACTACTCAGGCGCCTTGGCATCATGGTAGCCCACAAACCCACCAACACACTAAAACAGCAGCTAATGAACTTGAAAAACCCTATACAGTCAACAAGCAAAACTAACGTCATTTACAAAATACCGTGCAAGTACTGTAACAAACAATATATTGGACAAACAGGCAGAAAACTAGGATACATGAACACCAACTAGCCACAAAAAGACATGACCGTCTCTCACTAGTATCCTCACATACGGATGAGGAAGGTCACCACTTCGACTGGAACAACACATCCATCCTAGGACAAGCCAAACAAAGACATGCACGAGAATTCGTAGAAGAATGGCATTCCAACCAGAATTCTATAGCTTCACTTGGAGGTCGCCACTGATGATGTTACCTAGCCAGGTAATGAAACGTCAGGATATCAAACCTGCAGCTCAGCGAGCAAACCTACACCCTAAAGGATCAAGAAATAGTTATACAAATGATGTGGATGTACAATATCTTGTGGATTTTTCTGGTTCAAAGTGATGCTCCATCCCTTTTCCAGTATCTTTGTTTTCTTGGCATATCCTTTACAATAGAGCTTATTTTGATTTTAGGTGGTAGCCATGATGTGGAGGTGCTGGTTTGGTACTGGTGTGGACAGCTAGCTAGTTATCTGAAGAAGGAGCAGAGCTCCGAAAGTTCGTGGTTTCAAATAAACCTGTTGGACAATAACTCAGCGTCTTGTGATTTTTGACTGTGAGTTTAGATGGTAATGCAAAAGGCTCCATGTTAATGCTGCCACTCATTAAAAATATTGCCTGATTTTTCATTTCCGTTAAGTGCAGCTTTCATTTCTGCATAGGTTGTTCTATTCTTAGTGTCAGCATCCTTCCATTTCCATATTAAACTTTCCTTCACTCTTTCTTTATCGTTCTGATTCATTCTGTCTATTCTCTGCCCTGTAAATTCCCCAATTTTATGTTACTTCATGCAACTTTCCCATACTTATGCCTTAACTCTTCACCTTTGTTTAGGATATTTTGAAAGAAAGAACATGAATTTGTGTAATATATTTCATTCGTTCAGGTTGTATCAAAACGCTTTTCAGGCAATGATGTCCTTTTGAACCGTAGCCATTGATACAGTGTCAGCCAACATAGCAGCCAATTTGTGCACAATAAGGTTCGTCCAACAACAATGAAGAAAATGACCTGATATCGTGTTTTAATGTTGAAGTATTCTACTCTGTAAAAGGATCTTTCCAGCAAACTCTGTGGGCAGGGACAACTGAACTACGTTTTTATTCTTTCCTTCCACACATAACACTCACATGTTTTTTGTAGAGAGCTCAGAAGTGGGCTGTAATCATATCCATAATCGTTGATCCGTAGTTAGAATCTACTTATTTGTAATAAGTCAACTTGGGTCTGAAGGACAGTGTAGGTTTGGAGTTCTGTATGCTTTTTAAAAATGTTTTTGTGATGACTCCAGGAAGGGTGAGGCTTGATTTCAAGTGCATTACCTCAGTGCGATGTGACAATGTCCAACAACAAGATATTGCATTGAAAAAACAAACGCTCAGCAAGAAGGTTACATTTCTGCCTTATTATGGAGTAAAAAGAAAGCTTGAGATCATAAGAAGAGGCTTACAATGCCGACGATTAGACATGATTTAGAAATCAGCAAAGGGTTCCAACCATACACTAGATATTTCCTGAAAATGATCCATAAATGATGAATTTGACAAACTTGGATACCTTCTCCTTTAATTATTGTTCTCATTTAAAAGTTTAAGGGCTGTGAGAAACAAAGCTCACTCACTTCAATAATTTCAGTCCAAGACAAGATCTGAATCAGTAATGTCATTTATTTTACACTTGTAAGCGGGTGTGATGTCCACAAAGCAGGGACAAAACACACCAAATTCAACAAATTCTCGATATTTATATAATTTGGTTCCTAAATATTTTTTTCTTATTTCATTGTTTCCCCCCCCCTGTTTACATCCTCCACTTCCCTAAGACTGACTCCATTACTCCCATTTATCTCCGGCCTTAACCGGCCTTGTCTGTGACAAAATGCTTTTTTCTGGCCTCACAAGGCCGTTTGACCTCATCCCACTGCAGGTCATTGTTAGGCATATTCTTTCTTCATCATTATCTATTCTCTCCACCTGGGCCTCTCTGGAGGCCATTCTGATCTCTATGACCTCTTTAATTGGGGTTTGTTCCTGTGTCTCTGTAAAAGTGGGAAACAGATGTTTATACCTACTGTTATCTAGCTCAACTTCATCCCCTCACAACATAAAATCTATTTGCCCATAATATCTTCCATTGTTTTGCAGACACGTTTCATGCTGGCATACAATTTTAGCTAATACAAAAACAATTATATATTTCCTCCACATAGTTTCCATTCTTGTTGACTCAGCTCCCGGCCGAAATAACCACACACTGGTGTGAGTTCATTTACTTTGTATCAGAAATTATAATTGGAGAATTGCAGAACTGCAGAAGTAACATTAATTTACCTATATCCCACA
>NC_057745.1:28965195-29009868 GCF_004010195.1 Chiloscyllium plagiosum | reverse complement strand
CTACTATCTTTTCCTTCTCAAATGCCAGGGTAAATGGAATTGCCAATTGTACAATTGCATATATCCCTCTCCAATCCGGAGGTAGCGTGGGTCTCAATATTTTGCCTCCACAGTACCACCACAGATCGGGGAACCTTTAGTGCTGAGTAGTTCCCTCCCTTCTCCGTTTCAGTAACATTCTTAATCTCTGTACATAATTTCAGCTCCCCCAAATCTCTCGACCGACTTGTACCTCGCCTACGCACACACGACGTGTGATTTCCAACTGCGGCGGAAAATGTGGGGGGGGGACTCTTGCATCTTTCTTCTCCAAGGGAGGGAACATCAGAGATAGGGAGGTACAATTCCTATCATTCCATACAGTCTCATCCTGATACAGGGCTATCATATATTTCATGCCCTTCCTGTCTCGCTTCCACCCGAGCAGAAAGGGAACCACCTCGGCCACTGGCCTACCGGAGGCGCATGCATAGCAATTGCTTTTGTTCAGACTTTTTACAATAAACTTTACCCACTCAACCCAGGCATCCCCGTACCCAGTTTCTATTTCGATGGTCTGTTTCAAGTCCTTTACCTCTATAATTTTTACTACTTTAGGATCATCGGGAGGGGTGAAAGGTTGTATCTCATTATCCAGTAATTCTACCCGTTTTCCCTGTCATACGCTAATTTGAAAACAACAGCCCTTGAAATCCCTCCCATTTGCTTTCATTTCTAGCCCAAATGTTTCATTTAATTGTATCTCATAGGTGCCCCCCCCCCCCCCCCCCAGAATTGCTTCGTGCCATGTGGTTTTCCTTATTGTCAGGTATATTGGGTTACACTTTTTATCGGGACAATCGAGAGCTGGTCAGAAGAGGGACCGGTGTACTGTGACGAGACCATTATACCAAGTACCATCCCCATAGGACTTAAGGTGTATCTCTGAGCTGCGGTACTGTCTCTGATTATCTACATCCCTACAATTTCCTAAACTGCATGCATCAGCGTCTATTACTTGTGGATTATCACACTCAGGAACCATTAATAATACATATGAAAATGATATTTGACAAAATCCCAATACTAAGAGGGCTAGCATCATATTTCTAAGCATTCCCAGTATTCTAAACATCATGCTGAAGCACAAAAAGACTTAATATACAATCTTACAGAAATAATCCCGCGCTCGCATCGCCACTGTATAATCAGTTACTCGAAGTCTCTTTAGTCTGAGTTTCAGCGGGTCTTGCATCGATTCGGCTGTCCAGACTTCTTCCTCAACTGGAGGGTCCACTGGCCCTTTGATCCGAGTGTAATGAGTCCAGCCTTTCTCCGCCATCCTTATTGCCGTTCCGGTCAAAAGAGCCTGGTACGGCCCTTCCCAGTCCGGCTGCAATTTAGTCTCTGTCCATGATTTTACTAAGATCCAATCGCCCGGCCAGATGGGGTGAACGGTGAATTCAAGGGGCGGAGTCTGTGCCAATAAACCCTGTTTCCTGAGGAAAGATAAAGAGGAGGACAAGCCTAGTATATACTTCTTTAAAAACAAATCTTTAGTTTCGGGAATTGGCAATTCTCCATTCGTTCCCAGATAAGGTAATCCAAATAAAATTTCATAGGGGGATAGTCCTAAATCTTTCCTCTGCCAAGGAACAAGCCCAAAAGGCATCCTTTAAATCTATCACACTAAACCATTTGTGGTCATGGGGGATCTACTTAATAACGTATAGGGGTTTGGCACCACTGGGTACCTGATCTGTACTATTCGATTTAATGTTCTCAAATCCTGCACCAATCGATAAGTTCCATCAGATTTCCGCACTGGTAGTATTGGGGTATTATAAGGAGACATACATGGCTCCAACAGTCCATCTCTAATCAGTCCTTCAATTACTAGCTGCAATCCTCATTTACCTTCTGTGGAAATAGGATATTGTCGCTCACAGACAACGTCCCCTTTCCATTTTAAATTTATTAGAAGGGGAGGGATCTGTAGTTCTCCATGATTCCCTTCCCTAGCCCATACAATAGGGTCTATCTCTCTCTCTCCACATCCTCCTTCAACGTTGCCATTTATACAACTAATTCCTTTTCCTGAATTCCAATCTCCAGTCCTAAGAGGATAATTAAGTCTCTCCCTAGTAAGTTACTTCCTATATCAGGGATATACAGCAGTTCCCCTATGACCCTATCCTTAGGACCTTCTATCATCATAGGTTTAAATACCGTAAATCCTTCCCCTTTTACCCCCGAAACAGTAGTCGACATTTCTACTTTCTTTGGTTTAAAATTCAGCGATGACCGTGCTGCCCCCGTATCTACTAGGAAGACTACCTCTTCCCTATAGAGTCCCACCTTCAAGTTTATCAAGGGTTCCTGGTGGGTCCCCGAGGGCAGGAACCCCTGACACCCCTATTCTTCATCAAAATTCATAAGCGGAATTGCCCTTTCTTTCCTTTGTAGATCAGGACACTCCCGCCTAAAATGCCCTATCTTTCCACAATAATAGCATCCTTCCTGTGGAGACCTCAATCTCTGCCCCTGTCGCCTGAACCCTCTATCAAATGCCCCCCCTTGCCCTCTGCCTCTCCCTCTTTACAAACACTTTCTGTACCTCTCTTAACAATTCATCTAATGGTTTTTCGCTCTACCCTCCTATCTTCTGTATCTTTCTCTGTATATCTGGCCATGCCTTTGTCACAAATGTACTTTCAAAAGACCCTGTGCCACTGGGTCCTCAGGGTTCATTCCAGAATATCTCCGCATTGAGTCTCTTAATCTCTGCAAGAAAGCTGAGGGAGTCTCATCTTTCTTCTGTCTAACTTCAAAGGCTTTAGTTAAATTCTGTGACTTTGGAACTGCCTGTCTTATTCCTTTTAGAATCAGGTCTTTCAATTCCCTCACTTCTTCTCTATGCTCCGGGTTTGATTTTCCCACTGGGGGTCTCTGAGGGGAAACTTTACCTCTCCCTGTCCAGCATCCCCATCTCCAATCGGGTGTTCCCTGTCCCATATTTTAACGGCGGCTCCTCGTATAAGTCCCCTTTCTTCCCCAGTAAATAGTATATTCAAAATAGACATTAACTCAGCCCACGTATACAGGCTGGGCCCCAAAAATTGATCAATTTGTTCAAACAACCCTACCGGATCCTCAACCAGGACCTTCATTCCCTTTTTAAATGTTCTGACCTCCCCCCTGGTGAGGGGGGCACTTACAACCCCAATCTCTTTGTCCCCTATGGGTACCTCCCGAAGGGGATAAGTCGTTCCGTTCTTCCTTTTTTTTTCTTAAAGAAATATTGCACTATTTCTAGCTCCCCATAACTTCAAACACCAATTCATCAATTCATGCTTGACTAACTTTTAAAGCCCATTCCTAACTTGTAAATATATTTTTATATTTACGTTCATTTATTCAGTATTTAATATTTAAAATGTAAAATGCATACAGTTCCCAATTTTGAAATCCACTGTAATCACCCAGTTTTAGTCCCTTAATTTAAATCCAAAATTAGTTTTCTTAAGTAGTCCTGACCAATCGTTGCTCAATTACAATACTATAGGTCGTGAAATAATCAGAGTTGCCTTAAAAGAATTTGTCTATTCAAGTTTAAAAAAAAACCCTCTAATGCATGAACAATGGCTGAATCCAAGGTCACAGATATTAACCATAGTAGTTTCGTTTTTACTACAATTTAATGTTGAACTGAAACTTCAACTGTCCTCCATAAATCACTTTTATGTAAAGATAAAAGAGATTAGTTAGAAACTGACAGTAAGGCAGTCATGACCTATAAAAAGAACAGGAGTTATCATTCTTTTTTTCATAATCTCTATAGAATCCTTAACCTTAAAAGAAATCATGTTAAGTTTCCATAATAAAAATCAGATTCAAAACAGTCCTGGAACACAAGCTCCAGGGAATAAAACGCAAACATTCAATCACCAACAAACAAATATGCATTCAAACCAAATCACAAAGGGTTAAACTTTCTACCAGCTGTACAGCTCTTTTCATTCTCTCTCCCTCACACATTGACATATAAATGCAGATATTTACAAACCAAGTCTTTGTCTGACCCGTACTTTGGCCGGAAGACGGCGGGACGAAGAATGGATTCCTTAGTCCATACAAAGCAACAATATTTAATCATCTTTCTCCCTTGTACAAGTATTATTTCTCCAATTCCACAACATCCTGCCCAAAGGACTTTCTGGAGGTATGTTGTAAGGGACCCCGCCTCCATTTCCATTGCCTTTTTCTTCTTTTTTTTTCGGAGGCTTTTTCCTTACCCACGGCACAACCCATATTGAGTTCCTTCATTAGTCCCTTATTAACTATTAAAACACAATCCCGGCCACCAAGGCAATACTTAAAAGTCAATTTTCTTACCTTAGTCTGTGCACAGAGTTGCCTGGCCCCTATTTGCCGTATTTTCTATCGAGCTCCTATCACTGTCTGATTCGGATGTCTCTCTTGTGGGAACCATACCAGTCGCCCAAGGGAGCGGACCAAACCAGGACACAAGACCGCTCCTCAATGGGGAATGGGACGCGTCTTCCCAGTGTCCAAGGCCAGCCATTCCCCCCGGCGATGGAAGAAAATCCCGGACGAGCCCCCAATTGTGAGAAACAAAGCTCACTCACTTCAAGAATTTCAGTCCAAGACAAGATCTGAATCAGAAGTGTCATTTATTTTACACTTGCAAGCGGGTGTGATGTCCACAAAGCAGGGACAAAACACAACGAATTCAACAATTCCCGATATTTTAATAATTTGGTTCCTACATTTTTTTTCTTATTTCATTGTCTCCCCCCCCCTGTTTACATCCTCCACTTCCCTAAGACTGACTCCATTACTCCCATTTATCTCCGGCCTTATCCGGCCTTGTCTTTGACAAAATGCTTATTTCTGGCCTCACAAGGCCGTTTGACCTCATCCCACTGCAGGTCATTGTTAGGCATATTCTTTCTTCATCATTATCTATTCTCTCCACCTGGGCCTCTCTGGAGGCCATTCTGATCTCTATGACCTCTTTAATTGGGGTTTGTTCCTGTGTCTCTGTAAAAGTGGGAAACAGATGTTTATACCTACTGTTATCTAGCTCAACTTCATCCCCTCACAACATCTTATCTATTTGCCCATAATATCTTCCATTGTTTTGCAGTCACGTTTCATGCTGGCATACAATTTTAGCTAATACAAAAACAATTATATATTTCCTCCACATAGTTTCCATTCTTGTTGACTCAGCTCCCGGCCGAAACAACCACACACTGGTATGAGTTCATTTACTTTGTATCAGAAATTATAATTGGAGAATTGCAGAACTGCAGAAGTAACATTAATTTACCTATATCCCACAAGGGCAGTTCAGCTTTATACTGTAATCTATGTTGAAAGTTACTTATCTCTACGTGCTGAAGTAAACAGGTTGAAAGGTGAATTTGGGTCCAGCAGTTCAATGGTTTCTGCTTGATCCGTTAGGGGTTGATTCCATTGGAATTAGACTCAAACAGATCATGGAAGTGAATGGAGGCTCCTTTACCTCATTTTTACAGCACTGTAAGTGTTGGGGTTTAAAATTGCTGTTTCCAACCCTCTTTTAATACAATAAAAATACTTCAAATATTAATTTTGAAAAATCATAACCCCATACAGAAAAGTCAATTTTGCAGGAATTCATTTTGATGATCTTCCTCCCATTTTCTGTGCAACATGACAGAAACTTTGAGTTTTCACATCTTTTGAGGGTTCAGTGGGCAGTCCTGGAATCCTTGAAATATTTATTGATCCTTTACAATTGTTTCCTAAGATTCTTAAGTCTGCTTGTCTGTTTCTACTGCAGTTGGATCCTCAAGAAAACTTATTAGTGCAGCATTCTTTGCATTTCTAGGGAAAAGCTGCCTGAACCCTGGACCCTCTGGAACAGCAACGACCTGAAACCACAAGACACTTTCGGTCTTTAAGTTTTCAAAGTGCTGTGGCAGTTTCAAGAGTCTTAGACTCAGCAATTACAGATATTATTTTACAACATATGCTGGGAAATATACTTGGTAAAAGTCAATCAAGATCTCTCCCTAATACAAATTTATGGTCTTAATTCCCGCATATCATCACAATGTTTTGCAGTTTAATTGTCATTCATTATCTTAGTACTTTTATCACATATCGTTATGCAGTAAACATACTGGGTAGATGACCTTTTCACCTTGTCATTAGCTTCAGGCTAATCATGATTTATCACCATGAGTTTAACAATGTCTCCTCTGGTATTTCATTTTCACCTGTGACTGTTGATTCAAGCTGTAAAGGTTTTTTAAGTTTTACAACACGCATTCTTAACTAGGATTTGACACATGTCCCATTGTGCTTCAAATAAGGTGCTCACAGTTACAGTTGACTTTACTAAGGCTATTAGTGAGCATTTAAATATCAATCTTAATAAATTGTCTCACCACATGAGGTTCAACTCAACCATTCACCACTCAGCGTCTCTTTAAGAAATTGTCGATTAATAGCTGGAAACGTAAATTCGTGAGTGAAAACAGGGATCGTAGCATTAAGAAGAAATTGTAGATAAGGTATCTAGATTTCTTGAAACACTTTCGATGAGTGCTGTTTCAATAAATGTCCATTGATTATGTAGAATTGGGAGTTCACGTGGAGCTGGATAATAGAAAGAAGACATAAGCTTTTGCCTTGTGAGGTATTTTATAAACAGTAGACGGCTGTATTTTGAAGGCTCGACCCTTTTATATTGGAAACTGCAATGAGCTACCATTCTGTGCTTTACTTGTTTCAGCAGCTGATCTTTGACCCTTCAGTGACACTTTCTGTCCTTCCTAACACCATCCTGGACTGTCAGACAATGGGTGCTTCCCCACAACCTCCCGCCACACCCCCGCCCCGCCCTCATTATCATGACCATTATGGCCTTCAAGTTCCAGAAAGAGAAAACTACTTCTCTTCATGGCCATGCTATGAAACTGATCCTTCTATAGGAACACAAGCAGTAATAGGGTGAGAAGAGGATGAGCTGGGTTCATTAGCTGCATTACAGGGGACACATGGTGCCTATGGTGTCTGTACCAGCAAAACTGCAAAGAGCTGCCGGTATCAAACAGTACTGGTTTGGATGTCTGTCAATTGCTGTCCAATTCTCAACCCCTTGCCAACTCATTCGCCACCTCCTTAGTTTCCTTAATAAATTCACTTGCTTTTATATTCTATGACCCTATTAGTAAAGCTTAGGGTGACTAAACTGACTGGCCTGTGGATGCTGGCCATAATCCATGCACCATTTTGCTTCACTTGCTGCCCCAATCACATTCTACTCATTGCCTCATTGATCCTCTTGACAACTCACTCATTTCTTGAACAAAGTGAGGAGGACAGAGAGGGGGTGGTGAGGGATAGCAGTCCAGAAGGAGAAAATGGATGGGAGGACACCAGCAATGTCCACAGGCACGCAAAGATGGCACCAGCAATTCCAACTTCCTGTTCCAGTGTGGCAATCTCCCGCTCCAGTGCAGTGGTACGAAATACAGTTAGGTATCATCAAAAGTGGATTCCCACATGGAGTCAGGTGGCATGACTGAGGTATTAAATGAATTCTTTGCATCTGACTTTACCAAGGAACAAGATGCTGTATGACCTTTGAAATAGGCTGCATGAAGGGTATAAAATTAATGAGGAGTTGTTGGACAGACTGTAATTTCTAACCTCCAGCTCAACACTGTCCTTTTGTCTTGTCCGGACTTGTCCGACCTGCCCAGCTCCTTTTCCACCTATCCACTCCAGCCTCTCCTCCCTGACCTATCACCTTCATCTCCTCCCCCACTGACCTATTGTACTCTAAGCTACTCTCTCCCCACCCCCACCCTCCTCTAGCTTATCTCTCCACGCTTCAGGCTCTCTGCCTTTATTCCTGATGAAGGGCTTTTGCCCGAAACGTCGATTTTGCCTGTCCTCGGATGCTGCCTCAACTGCTGTGCTCTTCCAGCACCACTAATCCATGTCTGTGTTTACAGTTGATAGGTGTGAGGACAAAATCAGACACATTCCAGGATGTTGAGGGAAGAGAAAGTAGAAATTATGGAGGAATTGACCACAATTTTCCAGTTTTGCTTCCACATAAGAGTGGTACTTGAGGACTGGAGAATTGCACATGTTGCACGTTTGTTCAAAAAATGGTGTATGGATTATACCTAGCCCCTTGATCGTGCTAAGATGGACAGGTCTGTGTTACAGGTGAATCTGCTAGGGGAGTGGTGGTTTTCTTTTGTAAAAGTAAGTACAACTACACTTTACCTGTGCCAGATTTGTGGCAGTAGAGGTAGTACCTTTGTAACAAACAGCTAATCTGACTTTAAAAAGTTGACTTGAGTCCAAGACATCAGGATGAACTCTTCAGCCTGCCTTCTCAACAGTGCCATGGAGTTTGGTTGGTTCAGCTGGAAGGCAGTCTGGCAAAGTCAGCACTTCTGACATCAAATGTCAACCAAGATAAGGGGGACAATGAGCACATTGTACATATCTGCGGAGTGTAATAATGGATTAGAGAGAATGCCTGACTTGAGGATAATTGCCAAAGAAAACCATTCTTGTTACTATGAGTTAATGAATAGTCTTATACTTGGAAATGAAAAGGGAACATTTGTTTGAAAAATGTGGCTAAATTACTTTTAGAAAGAAAATTGACTTCAAGTTAATTAGAACTTAAATAACAACAGTGATAAATAAGTTTTATTACACAAGGCATTCAAAAACAATTCTAAGATTGCAGAAATTGAAAGGTTTGACAGTAGAGTCTTTGCAGTCAACAAAGTTTCTGAACCACAGCTCAGAGGATAATTATCTGGAACCGAGTATGGTGTCGTGGTGACATTGTGTTGACAGTTACATTGCCACTAAAAGGCACCTTTGTTCACTTCACTGCATACTTCTATCATCCACAAGAGTTTATTGCCTTCAATTGGCAAGACTAGGAGCAACAGAGGAAGCAGCATATTCATTCCAAACATGAGATTTATTGCCAATTTTAGGGATTTGGGGCAAGGCAGAATCACGGTTTGTCTGCGAAGTCAGGGTGTGGAACATCAAACTAAGATCAAACTCATGTTCCAAATATGCTGCTTCAAATTATGTGTCATCATACTTTTGATTTTTGCAGAAAGGCTTCAGGGTCGTTGTTAGTTTCTGCATGAACTCCTTGCAGCACATTGTAGTCTGCATCTCCTGCTCAGTAAGCATACACTGCAAAATGTCATAGTGTACTGCTTTGAAAAAGAAATGCAGAAGGAGAGACAAAACATGACCAAGGAAAGACAATGTCTTTGACTACATCATTGCAAGCCAGTACTGTGGAGAGATACGTAGACCAGAGCAGCTACAATCCCTCTGTATCCAAGGACAGGAGAAAGTGAGGACTACAGGTGCTGGAGTCAAAGAGTGTGGTGCTGGAAAAGCACAGCTTGTTAGGCAGCATCAAGGAGCATAATTGCCATTTCAGGCATAAGCCCTTCATCAGGAATGAGACGTGTGGGCCAAGAAGGCTGAGAGATAAATGAAAAGGGGTGGGACTGGGGAGAAGGTAGCTGGGAATGGAATAGTAGATGAAGATGGGGGTGAAAGTGATTATTCAGAGACGGAGGTGGTAGGACAGTCAAGACAGCGGTGCCAAGTTGAAATCCACATTGTGGTTGGAGGGGCCCAAAGTGGAAGATGAGCCATTCTTCCTCCAGGTTTCGGGTGGTTAGGGTTTGGTAATACAGAAGGCCCAGGACCTGCATGTCCTTAGCAAAGTGGGAGGGCAAGTTAAAGTATTCAGCCACTGCACAGCAAGGCATTGCAAAATCTGAGCCCACATCTCCCCCCACACCTGTGTACAAGGCCCCAAAGGATCCTTCTACTTCCACAGAGATTTACCTGTACTTGAACACACGTCGTCTACTGCATCCGTTGCATCCGATGTGGTCTCCTCTGCATTGGAGACGCAGGATGACAACTTGCAGATTGTTTCAGAGAACATCTCTGGGACACCTGCACTGATCAACCCCATCGCCCTGTGGCTGAACACTTTAACTCCCCTTCCCACTCTGCCAAGGACATGTAGGTCCTGGGCCTCCTCCATCACTAAACTTTTAATCACCCAACGCCTGGAGGAAGAATGCCTCATTTTCTACCTTGGGACCCTCCAACCATATGGGATCAATGTAGATTTCACCAGTTTCTCCATTTTCCCTCCCCCCACCTTATCTCAGTACCAACCTTCCAACTTGGCACCGCCCTCTTGACTGGTCCTATCTGTCCATTTTCCTTCCCACCTATCTGCTCCACCCCCCTCTCCAACTTATGACTCTCATGTCCACTTTCATTCACCTATCACATTCCCAGCTCCCTCAACCCCCACAGCTCCACCTCCTCCCATTTATCTCTCAGCCCCCCAGCACATAAGCCTCATTCCTGATGAAGGGCTTATGCCTGAAACGTAGATTCTACTGCTCCTCGGATGCTGCCTGAGCGGCTGTGCTTTTCCAGCACCACATTTTTCGACTGTATCCAAGGACAGGGAGGCATGGACAAATGAAACCTCAGCAGGAGTCTTTCCAGATCTGATAGTCTTACAAGAGCATTAGGGGCAACGTTAGGAGTGGTTCAGTAGAATTGGTGGATCTCTCAGAGGTAATTCACAATAAATTTACCTTTGGATGGAAGTGTAAAATCAATAAATAAATCAATTCAGCCACTGGTTTTTTTATCTCTCCAACTGAAAATCAGGAGCGATGTATAAAGATTGCCCAAACTGATATTACTTGATGAGTACACCACTCTCAAGCTTAGTGTCAGAGAGTCGGCTGGTGTCTTGCTATGCTGTAAAGTTAAAGGCTTATGTTCCAGTCAAAATAGCGGAAATGAGTGGATTCCTTTCTCATCCCACTCCTCCACTGGTCACAACAATGCTTGAATTTAAAAAAGGAAGTAATATTTTCAATTTTCTAACTCAGGATCAGAAATAAAGCAGCCAGGTTCTTTAAGTAAGAAATAAAGAACACATATATTGCAAACAAACTTTTGTCAAGCAAAGGTGTAGAGGTTCTGAAAAAAAGTTTTAATGACAAGATCACCTATTGAGGAATAACACACATATACACAACTTTCAAGTCTGGGAAAAATACAAAGGCTCTGCAGTGTTATCTTAAATGCCCATTGGCCACGTAAGTTAACCTAGAGTCATAGAGATGTACAGCATGGAAACAGACCCTTCGGTCCAACCCGCCCATGCCGACCAGATATCCCAACCCAATCTAGTCCCCTTCAGAAGAAAAAAAGAATTATCCACTTGTCCAAATGGTAGTATGTAGTCAAAGTCACTTTGCACACAGGCTGATGGTACTGGAGTGTCCTTCTGGATCAGTTATGCCTAGCTGATTCTACTTTTCTGGATTGGTTTTTAAAAATTCTCCACTTGTGGTGACTAGGTTTTCCAATGGGTTTGCAACTCACATGGACTTGGTAAGAGGGGTTTCAGATCAGAGAAAGAGAGAGAGAGACACAAAGGGAGAGAGTGTTTATCCAGGAAAGTTATTTCTCTGACTGCCTGTGTTCAATTCCAATGTCTTTTTTCTCACCTGCAAACTGGGTCATGTGACATTTCTTTGAAATTTTGGAGATGTGACCTCTCCAATCAGCAAGCTTGTGTTCTTTGCAAATGCAACATTTCTACTCCTGTAGATGTTGACCTTGGATTTGCAAAGTGTTCTTTCTAAAAGGTTAAGGAAGATATGGATGTCCAATGGATGATATTAGAGGTCTAATCATTTTCATCTTCATAACACCTTCTATCAAAGTCTTCTGGAAATCTAAAAACCATAATAAGCAGAAGCCGATATTTATGGAGCATTTTTTTCTGTAATCTTGATAATCAGAACTCAGACTGACAGCATATAAATCTGCCCTGCATAACAGCTAATTTGTGAGGGAATGTATTGGTCAATTAGTCTAAATTACTACTACTAAGAGGCATGCTTCATATTTAACTCAGGATTTTAGTAATTGAGGCTTTGCACCTGAGCCTCCTTTACTGTAGTCCAACTCAAGCGACTGGTGGCTCACTGGTAATAACTTGTCCCCACTCCAGTGTCAAGCTTTGAAGGAGATTGTTAGCATCTTCCAAGATGTGACTTTTTTATAATAACTTTGGAAAACGTACAGAGACACCTCAAAATATTACCAGTGACAAAATGGCAGCCCAAAGCCTTCTCCTAAGCTAACATGCAGAATTGAGATACTAATCACTCAAAACCAGCCTTGCTGGGTGAGGCATGTTGTTTCTATGGCTGACAGTAGACTCCCAAAGCAACTGCCTTACTCAAAACTTTATTGAAATAGGAGATTTCAGGAGGACAGTGGAAACACATTAGGAATATTCTCAAAGTGTCCATGAAGGCGTCCAACATACCCATGTTGATCTTCATTCAGGAACATTCAGAGGCAAAGTTGTGCATCGAAGGGACAAACTTTCCATCTATTTAATCCTTCAAGCACCACCTGACTAACAAGCTATAGAGTCTGCAAATTGCATATTGGACTACCTAACATTACAGAACCCACAAAACAGGCATGGAAACAACTCATCCTTGATCTTAGGGATCTGTTAAAAAAAAAGATCTATTATTGAGAACACAGCACTCTATGGGTATCCCGAAGACTCTCATAAAGTTTGCTTTAGTTAGTCTAACCATGTGTGAAGGCTAATATCTACTCAGTGACCAGGAAGACATTTGCTGTGTTCTTGTGATATTTTATTGGGTTATGGAATATGACAAAAGCAGGTGATTAGGTAGGGTTTTGACTATATACTTGGTCTCCCAGATTTTAAGTCTCCCACTGTTTTCATTCTTAAACTGTTACAGAAAGACTTATTGCTAACAATATGTAATGTGTACTCCCAGGAAAATTGACACTTGCATAATTCTATAATGGCCACACCACATTCTTGAATCTATCAAACAAATAAGATAACGTAGATTTTGTCCCTGAGTAGATATATATTTGTATCTCCTGGAAAACTCAGTATATGTCTACTTCTCGTCAGTTCCTTTGAACTGTTGATACAGCAACAAATAAAAGTCCTGCTTTTGTTATAGTTCTGATGCTACAACTAACTGAACAGATACAACAACATCAAGCTTGAAGGCTTTAACAGGGAGTGGAGGGTTGATCTGTGAAAGTATCTGTGGCCTGTTCTGGTCTTGAGTTTCAAACATGATATTCGAACCATCAATAAAATCAGTTACATCCAGCTACATCATTTGTCTTTACCTTTACTCACCTGACAAATTATTTAATGATTCTTAGCTCCACTTTTATTACCTCCTTACTCAACTTCATCAATGTCCCCTTCATTGGTCTCCCCGCCAAACCGAAAATCAAGGACTCACTTCATAATAAGTCTCATTCCTCATCATCCTCATACACATCAAACTGGACTGACTTTCTTTTCTCTGATGTATTAAATTCAGGAACTTAGGTTATATGTCCTCCCATAACCATATAGCAGTGAGAGTAAGCTCCTTCACTCATAGTTTAGAAAGGCTGTCATGTGTCAGCACTTGATTGGTGTGCTGAAGGGCCTGTTCCTGTGCTGTACTGTTCAGTTCCTATATCTGAACCCTAATGCCAGCAATTAGCACTGCTAGCTCACAGCATCAGAGATTCAGGTTCAATTCCAGCCTTGGGTGACTGTCTGTGTGGAGTGTGTATGTTCTCCTTATTGACTGCGTGAGTTTCCATTGGGTACTCCAGTTTCCTCCCATAGTCCAATGAAGTGTAGGTTAGGTGGATTTCCCATTCTAAGTTGCCTTGTAGTGTCCAGGCAAGGTAAAATGGCCATGATAAATGCGAGTGGGTATGGGTGGCATGTTTTTCAGAGGTTCAGTACAAACTCGCTGGAGCAAAGGAACCCTTTTCAGCACTGTAGTGATTCTATGATTCTAAAGTGTAGTTAAAGTTAAAAATCACACAACACCAATTTATAGTCCAATAGGTTTACTTGGAAGCACTAGCTTTCGAAGTGCTGCGTCTTCATCAGGTAGCTGTGGGGTAGAATCATAAGACACAGAGTGGTTTGTAACACACAATCAATATTTGAATTTCTTTTAACATGTTCAGTCTTATGGTAAATCTTAATGACTTCTCGATGCAGGATCCACTAGTTTACCAACCAAAATGTATTATGGTAATGTCAAGCCCAATTAAAATAAGTTCTATGCACATGACTTAGAAATCACTGCATCCTTAGCTGCATCGTTGAGCAGTTGAATCTTAGGAATTGCAAATGGATTATCATAAATTAAGATCAATGGGAGAAATGGATGACCAGAGTACAACTGCCAAAGGCCTTAGAAGATTGATTACTTTGTGAGAGCCAATATATATGTATCAATATAGAGCCATACAGCATGGATACAGACCCTTTGATCCAACCAGTCCATGCTGAACTTATTCTCAAACTAAACTAGTCCCACCTGCCTGCACTTGGACTATATCCCTACAAACATCTCTTATTTTAGTACCTGGTAAATGTCTTTAAAATGTTGTAACTGTACCCACATCCATCATTTCCTCTGGAAGTTCATTCTGCACACAATTCACTTGCTGTGTTAAAGATTTGCCCCTCATGTCTTTTTTAAAACTTTCTCCTCTCACCTTAAAAGTACCTAGCCTTAAAACCCCTTGTCCTAGGGAAAAGACACCAGCCATGCATCTTATATATATCTCCCATGCTTTTATAAAGCTCTACAAGGTCACTTCTCAATCTCCTACACTCAGGTGAAAAAACTCCCAGCCTATCAAACCTCTCCTTGGAACAGGCTAACATCATTTACAGGAGAAACTGTTTCAATTGGAAGAGGGTTGTTCTGTCTGGACCTAACCCCAGCTCCAAGATCAGTGGCAGATCTTGTAGTTGTTGCAAGCTGAATCTGTCGAATATTATCCCTAAACCTCTGCGTACCTACTTTGCCCTCAAAATAAAATACCTCTTTCTAACCTCTGTTCAAACTTACCCTTCTCATTCTTTGGCATCAATTTATTTTCTATGCAGTGCCTTTGAATGTTTACCATGTTTCAGATTGCAATTTGTTCTGACAGAACAACCCTCTCCCAGTTGAAACAACGTCTACTGAAATGATCTTATTCGGTCGAGCCATATATATTTGCTCTCGCAATGTAGTCAATATCCTCAAGCCTTTTGGCTCCTGTGTTATCTCTTGTATTTCTCCCATTGATCCTTCTTTATGATAATCCAATGGCAATCAGATATTCTGATGATAAACTACTCAACTATGCAGCTAAGGAATGCAGTGATCTCTGTATTCTGTTCATAGAATTTATTTCAATTAGCCTTGACATACCCATAATACACACTGATGGTTAAACTAATGGATTCTGTATCAGGAAGTCATCTATTGAGATTTTACCAAAAGGCTGAACGTGCTACAAAAATTAACATATCGATTGAGTGCTACGAACAACAGCAGAAGCCATAGCAAAGAGGGATTTAATGGAAGTGTCAAAATGATTCTTGCTGCACACAGTTAAAATTCCTTGCAATTCTGTGATTGACAGTTGGAATGAGGATGATGCCTATTCATGGCAAGAAACTATGAGTTGAGATTTTAAACATGTGGAGGCTGATGTTCTGCATCCACTACATGGTTCTGGCTGACCAGGAAACTCCCCCATTTTTGCTACCTTCTTGAGGTGCAGCAGAAGAATTTAGAGATGGATAATTAACCTGTTTGGTGGTATTATACTATAAATGCTGCCTGCATTCCATGAATTAATATCTGAAAACCTTCTGTGATCACTAAATCCTGAGGTGGGATTTGAACCTGGAGTTTCTGGCCCAGAGGTTGGGACATCACCCATTGTACCACAAGACGTCCTGATTGCTAACATTTCCTTTTACTCATAAAGTAGTGAATTGGCCATGCTAAATTGCTCATAGTGTTCAAGGATGTGCAGGTTAGGTGCATTAGTCAGGGATAAATGTAGAGTAATAGGGTAAGGGAATGGGTTTGGGTAGGATACTCTTCAGGGGATTGGTGTAGACTTGTTAGGCCGAATGGCCTGTTTGCACACTGTCAGGTATCTATGAATCTATAACAAGCAGAGGGATTTGTTGGCCTGTGTATAATGTGTTCTCTGATATTATAAGCCAGACTAAAGATACTCACCAGCCACCTTATCTTCAAGCAGTGAGAATAAGCGTGACTACAGTATCAATGTACTTCAGTATCAATGATGCTGTTTAACAAACTCTGGGCTTTTCTTACATTGTGTAGAACCTGGAAGGATTGGAAAAGTTTTCACTTTTGAGTGCACAAGTATATTTTCAAGAATTAAAGTTTCCGTTTATTCCAACCATGCAGTTTACAAATCAATACAAAAATAAGTAAGAGTAGACAGTGCCAGTGTCCTCATTAAAAATAGCACAGGCAAATCAGATGAATCATTCCACAAAGGATAAAGGAAGATTTGTCAGGGATGGTGTACACTCAGTTTTTTTTTTTCTGGGCTTTCCCCCAGCAATTCCTCACTCTCTTTTGCTCACATATGGTGTTTGTGCCTAATTTCCTGAGTATATTTCCAACATTTATTGTTTCAGTCTGGCTTATTTTCTAAGAACTGGAATGTGTGACTTTTAGCCAAGCATTCCTACTTAGTTTTATTGCATTCTTCCAAACAGAATTCATAATTTGTGGTGCAAAACCTATTTTGAACTATTCCGTGAAGACATTCTTAGTCATTTTAAAGGTCCTGACTGATGCTCTGGTATTTCCTATTTTGAAGTTTTCTTTGCCCTGGTATTGTGAATAAAGTATTTGCCACATTTAACACAAAATAAGAACTTGCGCATTTTAAAATAATTACCCTGAAGAAGTTGCATTCATGCAGTGATTTATGGGTTGTGAAACTCAAAGGGTTTGACTTAGTTTCAGTGTTGCAGGGTACATTGGCAGGTCCAGATGTTGTTGTGGATCTGGAATGGGTCTGCAGTGGTCGACTGAACACACATAGCGGCAAACTCATCCATACGGCTTACTGCTGGATTATGTGACCGAAAGGGTCCAGAGGTCAGGAAGCCCGCATTAACTGATGGCCATGCTGGAGCAAGCTCTGTCAGTGTTTGAAACACAGGTCCCTTTAAGGGTCAACCCTAAAAGCTCCAGATTTGATAAAGAGTGGGGCGATGCTCACTGGACTTTGTGGGGTTCTTCTCCACTGGGGAGTTGGCTTCTTATAATCATAGAATCGCTACAGTGAGGAAACAGACCCTTCGGCCCTACAAGTCAACATTGACCTTCTGATAAGGCCCTGAACACTATGGGCAATTTAGCATGGTCAATTCATCTAACCCACATCTTTGGATTGTGGGAGGAAACTGAAGCACCTGGAGGAAACCACGCAGACACGGGGAGAATGTGCAAACTCCACACAGATAGTCACCCGAGGCTGGAATCAAACCCAGGTCCCTCGTGCTGTGAGGCAGCAGTGCTAACAACTGAGCCACTGTACTACCCTCTGGGTAGAAGATCCAGAAGGGAATTGTGAAAACGGGTGTTTGCACTAAACTACAGATTTACATTTCTGTAAATTTCTGAAAGTCTTTTACTGCCTAACTCAACATATGGACATCAACATGTTAAACAGGCACCATATTTAAAGGACAGCCCAGTCCTGGGTAAGAGCTGGAAATAGGCTTTCTGGAGGTTTTTCAAGAATGCTTTGCAATTTCAACCTCCAGCACAAAAACCCATCCCAAGAGCCAGTGAGTAGTTCTTCCTGTCACATCAAGTCAGTCAGTGGCAATATTGGGTTGAGCTGAGGTGTGAGATGTCACATTGAATCCCTTCCCCACTCAAGGATGGAGTACAGGGTGGGTGATGCCTGCACTGTCACTACCTCTCCCACTCCTTTTAGGTAGCTGCTTCAGTATCCTCCCCTTAGGGGGTCAGACCCATGATGCTGGATTAAAAGACGCCAACAATGCAGTTGCGTGCTGTCATTTTACATATTGGACCAAGTGGATCCAGGTTTTGAACTTCCTGCCTGATCCTTGTTTGTCTCTTAGATTGTAAACTCAACTGCTTTCTTTTCCCCACAAAGACATCTCCCAGATCAAACCCGTGCCTGTGACTCTGCCATTTGCAAGTCAGAAGGACTTGAATGGTAAGTCAAGGAATCCCACAAATCAGTTTCCACTGAGTAGGTTACTGAGGGTGCTAGGGACACATGTGAGTTTCACCAAACACAGGACGCCAATTCAATTATTCAATTGTATTTAAACCATACATAAATGACCAATGAAGCATGCCAATCAGCTTCATACTACCAATGGGTGAGTTTTCCATTTTGTTACCTTCCTGCTGCTGACTTTGTTGTTGACAGTTTTCCCACCAGTGGGAGTCTGGTCCACAATCTCCTGCCCAATTCTCTAAGCCTATCTGCCATTCCACTCACTCCAGTGAGCTCCAACAAATTCAGCCCAAGAGATCACTTTTGGGTTGTTGTCACTACTGTGACGAAGGGAAATATGGCAGCCATATTTGTTTTATTTGTTCATGGGAAGTGGGCATTATTCACTCATTCCCAAATGCTCTTAGGTGGGTGGTGGTGAGCTGCCATTTTGAATAGCTGTGGACCCTGGCCTGTAGATACACCCACAGTGCTGTCAGTAAGAGAGGTGAGGCCCCACAACAACACTGATGATAAATGACCAGATCTTCTGTTTTACTAATATTAATTGAGGAATAAATATTCACCAGGATATTGGGAGAACTTCATATTCTCTTTGAATATTGCCACAGGACATTTTATCTACTAATGAATAAGAACATAAGAGTCTAAGGAATAGCAGTAGGCCATTCGGCTCTTCAAGTCAGCCTCACCAATCAACAAGATCATGGATGATCTGCCCCAAGTTTCAACTCCTCTTTCATGCATCCTAACCTTCAAATCCCTGATATTCCAAAAATTCTACCTACTTCATCTTTAAATACTTTAAATATTATCCTCCAGAACTCTCTGGGGTAGAAAGTTCCAGATATTCACTGGGTTCTGGAAGAAATTCCTTTGCGTCTCAGTTTTAAATGAGTGTCCTCTTAATAACAGAATCTTAGAATAGAGTCTCTGCAGTGTGGAAGCAGGTCACTTGGCCCATTCAGTCCTCAGAAGAGTATCCCACCTAGACCAACCCACCCCCCCACCTTATCCCTGTATTTCCTGTGGCTAATCCACCCAGCCTATACATCCTGGGCACTATAGGTAATATAGCATGGGAAATCCCACCTAACCTGTGCATCTTTGGACTGTGGGAGGAAACTGGAGCACCCAGAGGAAGCCCACACACACACGGGGAGAATGTGCAAACTCCACACAGTCACAGATACCTAGCTCTGTGAGGCAGCAATGCTAAAAATTGAGCCACCATGCATGTAGTTGTTCTGCAACTACGTCCCCTAATTTGAGATTCAATCACTAGTGGAAACATCTTCTTAACATTTACCCTGCTAATCCCCCACAGAATGCTGTATGTTTCGATAAGATCACCCCTCGCACTTCTAAACCCTCATGAATAAAAGCTGTTAACCTGTTTAGCCATTCTTGATAAGTCAAGTCCTTCAGCCTTGGAGTCAGTCAATACATCTCTGCGAAGGTGTGAACCAAAACTGTGCAGACTCCCCCAGGTATGGCCTCACCAAGATCCCTTACAATTGTAATAAAACCTTACTGTTTTTAAAGCCAACCACTTTAACAATAAGGACCAAAATTCCATTTACCTTCTTAATTACTTGCTGCATCTGCATGTTAACATTTTACATTTCAGGCGCAAGAGCACCCTGATCTTTTTGAATAGGGTGGCAGGATCTTGGTTTAATTTCCCAGTGAAGAATTAGTACAAAGTATCTTTCTGACTGCACTAAGATACCACTTCAGACTTTGAAATCAAGTTCAGGAGGAAGGCTTGAACCCACAGTCTTCTGACACAGAGGGGAGTGTGAGAACAAATTAACTAAATCCTTACTTGCAGTAAGGTTAAGTAACTTTAAGATTTCTTAAAAACAGTTCTTTGTACGTCTATTAATCTGCATATTAAAAAATATTTGGTTGCATCTTTCGCAAAATCAATGCCTAGCACAGTTGCAAATGTTTCTACTCTTCACCACATGCTATGAATTATACTTTTCATTGACCTGGGTGGCTTAGAAGCACAGGAAAGTATTAACAAGATACACATAAATTCACCAATATACAAATAAAGCAGACCTGGAAAAATTCCACCCACCAAGTGGTCAAGGACAGAGATTTTCCAGATTTACTGAACTGGAAAACAAAACATCTCAGGAGATTAAAAGTAACTTTAATCTATTTTGAAAGCATTGTTATTTCTGTCAATGGTTTGTTTTTGAAACTGATCTTTTGTGCCCTGTTACAGCTGTTCTTTATATCACTGATTAGATTTTCAGCGATGTTCGCAGTTAATTTTGTTTCTATTGGTGGAGGGATTTACTCCTGTTAAATTTAAGTAATTAATTTTAAGTAAGGGACAGGTTAATTGAAAGTTTTGCAAGTGAAAATACATCCCAGTTACTTTAAAGTATTTTGAAGGCTACTTGTGTTATTTTAAATGATGTTATGCTAAGCAATTCTATACCATTTTAAACACAAAGGCTGGAATCATTATGCCTGCAGTAATGTTAACAAAGTTAGTGTTCATTGCAGAATGATTCCTCTAGCAGTAACATTACTTAGAATGCAATTAACTCCAGTCTACATTTTCCATATTGTACGAGACTCAGCTGTAATCCATTAGCGCACAATGACTCAAAAGCTAGTTATTCCAGGTGGTCCAGCTAATAATAAAACAAGCTGCCAATTTCTCAATATTTACCATGTATATTATAGTCCGGGTACTGGTGAGATTTTGGTTTAGCAAGAGCACAAAAGGAAGAACTGAATGTACAGGTCTGGGCACTAGATTCACAGTGTTCCCAATTTTCTGACCATTAATTTCATTCTATTTACTTTATACTAAATCAATAACATTTCTCATATATAATTAAATAAATATAAATAACCTGTTTGGTTTCTCTTTAGGGAGTTAACAATAAATTTCAGGCCATTTTAAGGTTTATAAGCAATGCATAATTTCTATGAATTATTTGGAATAATAACTTGTAATGGACAAGTTGTAAATTACCATATTAAAATGTAAACTATTGTTTGTGTAGCTCCTTTAAAGTATAGCTGGGCATGAAGAAAGCCACTGACTACCTGTGTATTGCTGTGGAAACAAGGAGCTGAAGCATAGCCCATAAACAGAACATGTAGGACAAAGGGTAAAAGCAAATTACTGTGGATGTTGGAGTTTGAAACCAAAAGAGAAAATGCTGGAAAATCTCAGCAGGTCTGGCAGCATCTGTAAGGAGAGAAAAGAGCTGACGTTTCGAGTCTAACTGACCCTTTGTCAAAGCTGGTGACAAAGAGTCAGTTAGACTCGAAACGTCAGCTCTTTTCTCTCCTTACAGATGCTACCAGACCTGCTGAGATTTTCCAGCATTTTCTCTTTTGGATTTAGGACAAAAAGTTTGGATCAGTGTGCTTTCTTTAATCATTTTCAATTTTAGTTTTAAACCATGAGCATTTTTCCAATGGAAAGGAATTGCAAGCAGCTGTGAAAAGGAACTGCTTCAGTGCAGATAATGGAATTCAATGATGAATCCAAGAAAAGGTAACAGAAGTGGCTCAGGGAAAGTGAAGGAACAACAATATCCTTCATTTATATAGCACAATTTTAATTGGAAGATTTTTCATGCTTCTAAACAGGAGTGTAATCAAATAAAACTGACAAAAGCTCAATAAGGAAATATAAATATAGTGACAGAAAATTTCGTTGAAGAGGACTGCTGACCTCTCTCCTCTGAGATGCTTCTCCCAAAAACCTATTTATTTGATCAAACTGTTGTCCTAATGAGCCAGATCAGATTGAAACAGGAAACAGACATGTGGTTGCTCAATTTACAAATATGTCACTTAATTTCTTTGACATTTACACGGGAATTTGCTGCAGATCCAGGATCCTCATAGGGTATTTTGGGGCTGGATGAACAGAACAGGCAACTTCATCTTCTTAATGAGTAAGATAAATTGAGAAATTAGCAGTGCACAGTTTGGACAAGTGTACATTTACAATGGTGAATGAAATGGCATGTCATGCACAGAGTAAAAAGTAAAGATACAAGAAAGGGTTAAGTTAAGAGAGAGAGAAAATTTCCCAGAAAGAAATAGAAAATATGAATGATCCTTTTTAACATCTGCAATAGCAATTAGAATCATATGAATCATGCAATTCCAGGCTTATAAAATTAAATGTTCTGTGCGGTTGTTTAATATTAATTTAGATTTGTAACATAGCTAAAAAAAGGACTGAAATGGATACATCCTCACTTTCTGTGGCAAACTTAGTCTATATCTAAATACAAATCCAAGGAGTGCCTGTCACTCAATACTTTTAAACTGGACGCCAGATGGAAAGATAATATTTCTGTAGAGTTAAAGAAGATGAAATGACTTCTGCATTTTCATGTTTAATTCCACATCTCCACTTGCCTTTAGTTTCTGTCAAATTTGCACATAAAATATGCACCGTCAATTTTCACTGCTAATTCTGGTCAGCTATATCTTTTGTCTCGATAGTGAATATAACAAAGTCAGCCAGGTGGACCTCATAGGATATGAATTCCCTGATTGCACTAGGTTAACAGCCCCAATCAGGGAGATTTAGAATCCCCTCAATTTAGGGACCTGACGCTCTGGGCCACAGTCAGTGTGTTACTGTTAACCTGGGACAATCAGGAAAGTCCCAGATGACCAATATAACCAGGAGTTTTAGAATCTCCTCAGGGGACTGACTCTGCTGTTGGTTTCTGCTTTTTTTGGGGGGGAACCTGATCCCTGATCAGGCTGAATTATATAGCCAGTTTGTTAACTGGTATTCCTTTTTTTCATTGAGGACTGTTTTTTTTTTAATTGTCTAATCTACCCAGTCAATGTGTTTCAGTTCTCATGAGGGAACTGTTGTTTCACTGGCTGGGTACAGCCTGTGTTACCCTTTTACTTTGAAAAAAGGACAATGTTGGCTTTGCCCTTGCATTTTGGTTTTCTTTGCTTTTTGCATATATCTTCACTCTTTTTGGTGTTTGGACTTGTCCCTGTGAGAAAATGCACCTTTCCAGATGAGCTGTTCCTGTGGGTAGGCCTGGCCCTTTGTTGGTCGACTTGGCCTCTGTAAAGACTGAACACCTGTGTGTCTGCTGGGAGGTGAGCATTTGTTGTGTCCTGGTGTTTGGGAGTGGACTTTGCTTTTGGGAGTGGACCAAACTTCTGTGAGTTAACTGCACCTTTACAATATACAACTGGGTCCTGTGAGTGGGCCCAGTTGTCTGTGGATGGGCCAGGCCTTGCTGGAGACTGAACACATATGTGCTGTGGGCTGTCCATTTGCTGCCTTCAGGAATGGACTCTGCCCTTGGCTGTGGATCCTGATTTTGGCAATGGATTCTGAAGTTTAGAATGGACTCTATTTCTGTCAATGAACTTTGTATACTGGAGTGGACTGTATTCCTGGGAATGGACTCTACATTTTGAAGAGAACTTAGGGTGTAGGTTTACTCGCTGAGCTGTAAGTTTGATATCCAGACGTTTCATTACCTGGCTAAGTAACATCATTAGTGGCAACCTCCAAGTTAAGCGAAGCTGTTGTCTCCTGCTTTCCATTTATATGTTTGTCCTGGGGTTTGTGGTGATGTCATTTCCTGTTCGTTTTCTGAGGGGTTGATAGATGGCATCTAGATCTATGTGCTTGTTTATGGCGTTGTGGTTGGAGTGCCAGGCCTCTAGGAATTCTCTGGCATGTCTTTGCTTAGCCTGTCCCAGGATCGATGTGTTGTCCCAGTCGAATTGGTGGTTTGTTTTCATTCGTGAGTAGGGCTATGAGGCAGAGAGGTTCGTGTCTTTTTGTGGCTAGCTGGTGTTCGTGTATCCTGGTGGCTAACTTTCTTCCTGTTTGTCCTATGTAGTGTTCGTGGCAGTCCTTGCATGGAATTTGGTAGATGACGTTGGTTTTGTCCATGGGTTGTACTGGGTATTATAAGTATTCAAGAAGAACAGATACTCAAAAAAAAAAACAGTCTGCAGATTCCTTAGGAACAAACCACGACAAGCAGACCAAACACAGCCAGAAACCCTAACCACCTTACCATACATCAAAAAAGTTATAGGAATGACAGCCAGACTACTAAGACCCCTCGGAATCCTAGTAGCACACAAACCCACCAACACTCTCAAACAAAAACTAACAAACTTATAAGACCCAGTACAACCCATGGACTGGGACAACATATCTATCCTGGGACAGGCTAAGCAAAGACATACCAGGGAATCCCTAGAGGCCTGGCACTCCAACCACAATGCCATAAACAAACACATAGATCTAGATACCATCTATCAACCCCTCAGAAAACGAACAGGAAATGACATCACCACAAACCCCAGGAACCCCATCCAGGACAAACCTATAAATAGAAAGCAGGAGTCAACAGCTTCGCTTGACTTGGAGGTCGCCACTGATGATGTTACTTAGCCAGGTAATGAAATGTCTGGATATCAAACCTACAGCTCAGCGAGCAAACCTACACCCTAAACTTCACCCTGAGCTACAAACCTTCACAAACTTTGAAGAGAACTGTTTATGGTAATGGACTCTGTACCAGAAAGGACTCAGTTTGTTGATAATTGACTCTGTCTTGTTGCTTGTGGGTTATCACCTGCACTGTCTTGTGTGTCCCTGTCTCTGGCAGGCCTTACTGTGAGCTGGGAAGCTCAAAGGGTGGGTAGGCCATTCTGTGAACCTGAATGTGGGTAGTGCACCCTGATACTGGTCGCCCTGAGAGCCAGACGGTGGATAGGCCGTTCTGAGCGCTGTTGTCCCGAGAAGGGGTCATCGGGATGGGCTGTCCTAAAGGTGGCTGGAAGGTGTGTCAGGGCAATCCGCAGGCTGGATGGCGCATCGGGGTGGGCAAGAGCCAGATGGAACATAGAGACAGACCAAGAACTGGAAGATGGGTAGGCTGCCCTCAGCGCTGTCACCCCAGTCAGGTACTTGGGTGGGCTGTCCTAGAGATGGCCGAAAGGTGCAGAAGAGCGGTTAGGGAAGCCGGAAGGTGGGTCGGCCATCCTGACCGCTGTCGTCCTGGGATGGTTGAGGAAACAGGATGAGCTGTCCTAATGGTGGCCGGAAGGTGTGCAAGGTGGACTGAGAGCTGGAAGGAGCATGGGGCGGGCTGAGACCCGGAAGGGTTGTGAGGCAGACTATCTTCGAGTAGCCGGAAGATGGGAGGGACTGGTGGGTTGCTGGAAGGGTCTGTATTCTAGGCACTGTTTCTTGTCTAATTGGATTGTCTTGTATGTATTTGTTATTGTTACTTTTGTGATGACTGAAACTGGGATTTGAAATTTGTCCTAATTTCCCTGAAAACTGGTTGAATGGTGTGGTTTGGGGTCTGGCTTTGCCACTCCTCTCCCTTGTAAAGTTACAATTTCTCTGTATATAGTTGTTAGTGTTTAATTGTTTGTAAACTGTACTGTTTTTAATTTTTTTTTAAAAAAAAGGAGATTTAGAATCCCCTCAGTCTCAGGGGCTGATTCTGTGTGTCACTGTTGCTATTGGTTTCTGCTATTTGGAGAACGTGATTCCTGAATGTACTGAAAAATATAACCAGTTTGTTGCCTGGTATTCCTTTTTATTGAGGACTGATTTTGAAACTGACTATGTAAATCAGACAATGTGTGTCAGGTGTAACTCTGTTTTCATTAAGGAACTTGTTTCACTGGCTGGTTGTAGCCTGTGTTACTCTTGTCTCTTTAACTTTAAGAAAGGACAATGTTGATTTTTGCAGCAGGGCTTAGCCCTTGCATTCTGTTTTTACTGAATGTGTTTTCACCTTTTTTGGTGTTTGGGCTGAGCCCCTTGTGAGAAAGTGCACCTTTTCAGATGAGCTGTTCCTAAGGGTAGGCTTGGCCCTTTGTCAGTGGACTAGGCTTCTATAAAGAGAGAAAATGAGGGCTGCAGATGCTGGAGATCAGAGCTGAAAATGTGTTGCTGGAAAAGCGCAGCAGGTCAGGCAGCAGCCCTTCTTCAGGAGGACTTATGCCCGAAACGTCGATTCTCCTGTTCCTTGGATGCTGCCTGACCTGCTGAGCTTTTCCAGCAACACATTTTCAGCTAGGCTTCTATACGGACTGAGTGTGTGTGTGTGCGCGCACTGGGAGGTGAGCATTTGCTGCATCCTGGAGTTCGGGAGTGGACTAAACCCCTGTGACTTAACTGCATTTTTGCAATGTACTGTGTTCCTGTTATCGTGCCTGGTTCTCTTATGGATGGGCCAGGCCTCTCTGGAGACTGTGTGCTGTGGGGTGTGAATTTGCTGCCCTCCGGAGTGGACTGTTTCTGGTAATGGACTCTGTTTCTGACAATGCACTTTGTGCACTGGGGTGGACTCTGTTCCTGGAATGGACTGTACATTTTGTAGACAACTGTTTGTAATGGTTGCTTGAAAGGGGAATCTATATTCTGTGTACTATTACATATCTGATTGGACTGTCTTATATGTATTTGTTATTGCTACTTTGTGATGAGTGAAAGTGGGATTTGAGGTTTATCCTCTTTTCCCTGAAAACTGGTTGAATGGTAGGGTTTGAGGACTGGCTTTGCCATTCTTCTCCCTTTAAATTGCTGTTTTTCTGTATACAGCTGTTAATGTATACAGTTTTGTAAAATGTACTGTTTAATTTAAAAAAAAGACTTAGAATCCACTCTGGCTGGGCCACAGTCAGTGTGCTACTGTTGGTCTCTGCTAACGAGGAAAGTTTTTTTTTCTTTTCCCCCTGTCGAAGGTAGACTTTTAACTTTTGGTTTTCTTTATTGTTTTTTTGGGGTTTGTTTTCCTTTAAATTTGAGCTGTGTTTAGCTGCATAAGCAGCTATCCCCACCACTTCTGCTGCAGCAGCCTGGGCCTGAACACTGTTTCTATGCCTGGGGCCTCATCCAGGCTAAAGGACTGTTGTTGCTGCCTTGGGCTTGCCTCTCCCACTGACTACCTGGGGCCAGACTAGACCCAAGGTCTGGAGCTGCTGCTGCCCAGGCCGTCTAATTTGTCATAGTCACCAGAGGCCTGCAAAGGCTAAGACGACCTGAGAAACCACTCAAAATGGTTTGTCCCAAGACCGCAGGCCCCAGCCACACCTCTGGCAGAGTATCTGCTGCCTTAGGCTCAGCTGTTCCTGACCCAGTTACATCTGACTAAATGCCTGAATGTTCAGGCCTTTCCTCATCCCACTGTGACTATCTAAGCCTGCAGTCATGTCATGGTTGTATGGTTGGTCCACTGGCCATCTGTGCTGCAGCCTGGATGTAGAGGAAGGCCGTATTTTTCCTTCAGACCGAGCAGACGGCCCACCTGGCTGTGCAGAGGGGGCTCACTATGGGTGGGACGTACCTTCCTGTTGAGCCAATGGATGTCACGGCCCAGAGAGTCATGATCTCCAATGTCCCGCTCTTCGTTGCCAGTGAGCTCCTTCTCCCGCACCTTGTTAAACACTGGGGGAGATACAGTCAGGTGTCTAACTACTGCTCGGTCTGAAGGAGCCTGCCCTCAAGCATGTTTATTCCTACCGATGACATGTTCATTTGCCTAGCTTAGGAGGATGTCACAGAGGGCTCCTTTATCCTTGTCCATAGGGGCACAGCCTGCAGTGTCTTCTGGATGGTGAGGTTTACCAATTGTGCCATGAGGTGGGGCATACAAGAAAGAATTGTCCACACCAGCAGCCACGGGTGGTACTGCTACACCCACTTTCTCCTTCCCCCTAAGATATGCCAGGGGCTACTAGCACCTTGGCCCTGGTGGGGAGGGGTGAGTGTTTCTGGCCTGACAGGGTGGAAGAAGACCAAACAAATCGACCTACCCCCATGGAAATAATCCTCTCTCCTCTCCAGATCGGACCCTCACTCCGGCCCACCCCAGGACAACAATGCCCTTTGAGTCCACAACAGCTTCACCCTGGTGTGGCCCCCTGATTCCATGCCCGAGACCTGCCCCATTGTGATGACCCTCGGGGCTTCATGCCTGACCCTCTCCCTGTGGTATATGATCCCAGGATCCCTGAATCCTGGTTCTGACCTTGGGGAACCTGTTGCTGCTGTGTCTCTGGGGCCTGGGCAGGAAGCTAGGCGCCCACCATCCTGTTGTCCCTGAGATGGGACAGGAAGTGACACAGTTGGCTCTCCCCAACCCTGCCACACCCCCTGCCTTCACTGAGCCAATCATATTGTGAAAAGCTGGGGGGAAGGAGCCCTCCTGCCCCATGACCACCAGGGCAGGAAGGGAGGGGAGAGCATTTCCCATGGCCATTGTTTCCTCAGGGAAGAGGTGCTGCCCCAGGAGGGGAGAGGACTTGCCTGCAATACGTGGCAGCGCCACCCCTTCTCAGAGGGTTTTCCCCTGGCGCCTCCTGCCTCTCCCGCAACAAGGCCTGAGCTACCCAGGGCTCCCGGGGGTCATAGCAGGTTCCCCTGCTGCCGCCATTCCACCAACCCCCGGGGATGAGCCAGTGGCCCACGTAGGCTGCAGTGCGGGCTGCAATCGTTTTAATAGCGCTGGATCAACGAGCAGTGGACGGGAGGAAGATGTTACCCTCACTCCTCCCTCCCACGCTGTTTTTTCAGGTGCCTTGGACCTGAGGGAGGACCTTTGTCCCATTGAGTCGGGCGTCCCGGTGTCGGGAGAGGAGTGGGACCCTGAGCCTCTGCCGCCTGATGTCCCAAAGTCAGGGCATTCTGGGAAGAGTTGCACTGAGGAAGTTACCACTGGTGACCCTGGGGCTGGGGTCTGAGGCCACTTGGTGGTGTCAGACCATCCCCCACTTTCTCAGTGGGGGAGGGACCATGAGCGAGGGCGACTTCGCCGGGGAGGGTTCGGGTTTTGGTTTGGTGATTGACACTGGGGACTATGCAGACTCCATCTCCAGCAAGGTTTTTGAGTCCCAGGTGCTCCCCACAGAATTCCCCCTCAGGGAACTCCGGTATTTTGTGGAGGAAATTCGCAGTCGCCGGGTTAGAGTCCAACTGGTACTCGACCACTCGCGCTCTTTTGAGCAAGTGTACAGGTTGGGCCCAGGCTGCTCACCAAGCAGCTGGGCTGGACATAAGTATGTCAGGAATTTCCTTGGTGAGGTCAAGGGACTCTTGTGCCCCTCCCTCATCCTCCCACTAACTGTTTTAGTCGTATCGGTGGTGGTTGCACAGTATTATATAAACAGGCGATTTTCATGGGGAGGTTGGATCTGTGGGGCGTGGAGTGTTGTACTTCCCCCTCCCACTCCATTTTGATTTAGGTCTCTGCCCTCCCCATTCACCTTTTTGATCACACAGCATTGCCCTTTGATGTGAAGGGCACTGCTTGTCAATGGCCACTCTGTTGTTTGCTGTCTTCCTGGTGGTGGAAAATGAATAAAGATTTATGCATATGTTGTCTTTTACTGTGCCTCACACCTGCACACACACATCATGGGTGTTGGGGAAAATATGAGCACAACTGCTGTTAGTAGTTGGGGAATAAAAAAAATTTAAGAAAAATAACCAGGAGATTACAATCTCCTCAGTTGAGGATTGGTCCTGAGCTGGCTGGTCAAAACCAGTGTACTGTGTCCTAGTAAATAAAGGCTGACTTGTTTGTGGGACTGGGCCTCTGGGCAGTTCTTTCAGGAAAGAAACTAAATATATCTATTAAACCAAGGGGACTAACTCTATGTTGCTTGGCTACAATCATTGTTTTACTGCTGCACTTGGTTTCTGTCTTTTTTTTTTTGGAGAACCTGACTCCTAAACTGGCTGGTTTACAAAGCCAGTTAACTGGTATTCCTTTTTCACTGGGGACTTATTTCTTAAACATCATGATCTAAACAGTCAATGTGTTTCAGGTGTAATTTAGCCCTTGTGAGGGAACTGTTGTTTTACTGGCTGGTTATAGCCTGTGTGTTCGTCTTTTCCCTTATCCCTTTTTTAATTTGAGAAAAGGATTACGCTGATTTTGTGGCAGGGCTGAGCCCTTGCATTCTGGTTTTCTGAGAGCCGGAAGGTGGATAGGCTGTTCTGGGTGCTCTCGTCCCAGAAGGGGTAATTGGAACGGGCTGTTCTAGAGGTGGCCGGAAGGTGTCAGAGCAGCCGAGAGCGAGAAGACGTGTAGGGGCAGGCTGAGTTCTGGAAGGCTAGTAGGGTTCCCTGTGCACTGTCGTCCCAGGGGAAGGGGATGGGCTGTCCAAGAGGTGGCTGGAAAGTGCGTGAAGGTGGGCGTGAGCCAGATGGTACGTAGGGGCAGACAGAGAGCTGGAAGGCAGGTAGGCTATCCTGAGTTGTCACCCCGGGCAGGTACCAGGGCAGCTGCCCTAGAGGTGGCCAGAAGGCACAAGAGGGCTGTTAGGGACTCCGGAAGGTGGGTAGACCGTCCTGATTGCTATCATACTTGGAAGGGTGGGGAAACAGTATGGGCTGTTCTAGAGGTGGCTGGAGGGTATGTCAGGGTGGACCCTGAGCCAGATGGGGCGTAGGGGCAGGTTGCCTTTGAGTAGCCAGAAGGTGGGAGGACTGGTGGGTTGCCAGGGGTGTCTATGATATGTGCACTATTTTATTGTTCGGTTTATCGGACTATCTGTATGTGATTGTACGGTGTGGTTCGAGGTCTGTTCCTGTTTTTCTGTGAACTGGTTGTACAGTGGGGTTTGGGGTCTAGCTTTACTGCTCCTTTTCTCTGTAAATTGCTGTTTCTTGTATACAGCTGTTAGTGTTAACTGTTTGTTTGTAATGTTTACTGGTTCATAAAATCAGGTGTTTCAGGATTTCAGTTCATCTGACAGAATTCTGGCCCTCTGTGGAGGTATTTCCGTGGAGATGATAAAGGCATGCTCCTGAAGAAATTCACTTGCAATAGTCACTTCAGGGTTGGGTTAAGCATTTCTGGCATCAGGCCATTACTTGGGAAGCTTGATTCATTCAAGACTCCGTTGAAGACTAGGCCTAGTATGTGAAAAACTGTATTATTTTTTTCTGGGCAAATGACATGGGGCTAGATGAAAAGCAACAAGTATTTCTGACAGCTTGTGGACCTGCAGCTTTTTCAGTTGTTAGGAACCTTACTTTTCCTGAGGCACCAGGTACTACAACCTTTCCAGAGTTGGCAGATTAATTTAAGGAATATTAGGATCCTAAGCTGCCTCTAATTCTGAGACACGATCGGTTTTAAGTGGCAATTCGAGAACTGTGGAATCCATATTGGGATTTTTGACTAGGTTAAGACAACTAGCAGAGGCATGTGACTTTAGCTTGATGCTTAATGAGATGCTGAGAGACCGGTATTTGGTTATATCTTTAATCGCAATCAAAAGTGCTTCCTAGCTGAAGCCCAATTGGACTTCAAACAGCCATTGCAACTAACTTTATCATTGGACAATGCAGCAAGTGGAACATGAGTTACTGGGTATTTCGGTGGAAGTGGACACCCTCGCCAGTCCGAACTGAGCTTGGGGAATACCACTGCAGTGAAGGCGATTGCATAGGGTTACTCAGGATATATCCTGAACTAGGGACTCTCAGTCAGCCCACAGTAAAATCCCAAACGAAAGCCAAGCTTTGGCCAAATGGTTAAAATGTTCTTCAGGATCTGGGCCAGGAGGCCTTCGTAGTTGCTAACGATATGTGGACTCAAGAATACAGAAGAGTCCAACTGGACCTAAATGGAGTAAGAGAACTCACAGGCCAGAATCCAGGAGAGTGCACACCCTGGAAAGTCTATCTACATCTGGTTTGGAGGATTTAAGCTTTTTGTGTAAGGCCTCGGTTAGACTGGAAACCTTTATAAATTAAGGACACCACTTCAGTTCCAGTCTATTATGAGAAGCAGCTGGGTTCAATTCCCACTCATGGTAGTAAAAGGCTCAGGCTCCGCACCTCCGTACTCGCGGGTTCGAGTGGCTGTCGGAGAGGAGGGCCACGGCGGCGAGGGTGACCAGGGTCGGGGACGTGCTGGGTGCCGGGGGCCTGGGCTGGACGCTGCCGCAGGACATAGCAGGCAGGGCAGCGGTAGACGTCCAGTACGTGGCCACCGCCATCCGACGCCTTAAAACGGCGGTGCTTGGACCCAATGTAGTGCACCAGTTGGAGGACGCTCAGGTGTGCGGTGGGATCCCGTCCGCGCTCTCCCCAGCCCGGCCGGAGTTTCACATTGGCCCCAAGGTCCCGTACTTCCCGCGGGAGCCTGTGCCCCACAACCTGAGCCGCCTCCGAAATTTTAATTTTGTCTCCTTCAAAGATATAAAAAGGAGGGCCCTCTATAGACTGCTGCTGCACACCGTCCACCTCTTCTCCCTCATCCACCGTCCGGACACGCCTTGGCGTGCCCATTTGCCACCGGGCGGTGGGGATCCCCAGTGGAGCGCTCTCTACGCGGGAGTCCTCCCCCTTTCTCTCGGGGATCTGGGGTGGAGGGTGCTCCTGATCTGTGGGCACCCGGTACGGAGGAGGGAGGGCAGGTCTGAAGACCTCCTCGCGGGTCTGCTCCTGGGCCTGGCCAAACTGGCCATAAACAGGTCCATCACTGGCCACCCGGGTGTTTTCCTATCTCTCTGGTGGTGGAATTTGAATAAAGATTTGTGCACTTTGTGTCTTTCACTGTGTCTCACCCCTGCACACACACACCATGGGTGCTGGGGATAAAATACGCACTACCGCACTTAAGAGAAAAAAAAAGAGAGAGAGAAAAAAATAAGGATTCACACAGCACTGCCCTTTGATGTGAAGGGCTGTGTTTGTCACTGGCCACCCGGGTGTTTTCCTATCTCTCTGGTGGTGGAATTTGAATAAAGATTGGTGCTTTGTGTCTTTCACTGTGTCTCACACCTGCACACACACACCATGGGTGCTGGGGATAAAATAAGCACTACCGCACTTAGGTGGTAGTGTGGGGGTTAAAAAAGAAAGGGGAAAAAAAAGGAGAAGAAAAGAAGGAAAAAAAAATAAAAGGCTCAGGCTCAAGTTTGATAGGGTGGATATGGTTGAGAAATATTCACCTCGATTGGCTCAACACTTTTCAAAAATGGCTGTCTGAGTGAAGTCCTAATTAAATACCCAAAGATTTTTCAGGAATGTCTCGGGACTATCCAAGCTGCCAAGGCCACCTTGCATGTTGACCAGGAAGCAATTCCATGATTCTGCAAGGCCAATCCAGTGCCGTTAGAAGCAGAAATCAGAAGGCTGGAAAGCGAAGGAATCATCAAACCAGTCCAGTTTATGGAATGGGCAGCACCAGCCATACTGATTGTGAAGCCTTTGTGGGCATTCTAAACAAATGGTAAACCACTTTTCATAGCTGGATAAATACCCAATTCCTCGCACAGACAATTTATACATAAAGCTGATAGTGGGGCTGTCCTTCATGAATTTGGACTTGAGCCAAGCCCAACTGCAATTGTGGTGAGATGAGGATTCCCAGAAACGTGCTACAATTAATCCCCATATAGATTTGGCTTGATATCCGAGACTGTCATTTGGGCTATTGTCAACAGGTGTGATTTTTCGGTGGACAATGGAGAATATTTTGCGAGGCCCACCCTAGGATGCAGATTTTATCTAATGTCATGCTAACAAGAGGGAAGACCATTACGGAGTACTTGAAGAACTTGGACAGTTGTTAGATGTCTCCCCCAAGAGGGCGTATGGCTTCCTAGCTCCCAAAGTGACCGTGGGCTACAGGGTTGACAAGACTGGGTTACTCCCATTGGAAGATAAAGTGAGAGTGATTAAAAGTGCCCCAGCTCCCACATCCATACCAGAGCTGGTGATTTTTTTTTTTTTTAATTTTTTTTAAATTTTGGCAAGTTCATACACAACCTGGCCTCCATCCTTGTACCTTTGCAAAGGTGCCAGGATGGAGGCCAGGTTGTGTATGAACTGCCCAGCCTTGGAACTGGTTGTGTAGCTAAATCATCACCATAAGTAAAGAAACAGCTATCATCCTATAATGTGTTGGCACGCTATGATCTCCAGTGAGATCTAGTACTGACATGCGATGCCTCCCTGTTCGGCATTGGGGGTAGTATTCGCTCATAGCTGACCTAATGGAGAGGAGCATCCAATAGTGAATGCTTACAAGACTAATCCAGGCTCATGCAGAGCATAAATGTGCCCAGACAGAGAAGGAAGGTCTGGTGGTCATATTTGGAGTGAGGAAGTTCCACCAATAACTTTTACCGTGTACATTTGTAGCAATGAAAGACTACACCCCCAGCTCGGTCTACTTTAGGAGGATAAGGTAGTGCTGCCCATAGCTTCAGGCCAAAGTGGATTCGAATACTAACAACATATAATTACAAGTTGGAACACAGTCCAGGAGGCCAAGTAATAAATTCAGATTGATTTGAGACGCCTCCCACTGACAGATACACCACCGGTGATACTGGAAGAGACCGTCATGGTTTTTAATTTTCTCAGGATACACTTCCAATCACAGCTGCCATTAGAGCTTTGATGTTGAAAGATCTGGTCCTGACCAAACTGAAACCATTGGTGGTGATGGGGGAAACCAAAGGGTTGTCACAACCAGAATTGAATCCTTTTTTAAACCTGGACAGTCCAGCTCACAGTTGAAGATGGTATATTATTTTGGGGAGCAAGAATGATTGGCCTGAGCAAACGTCACTGCCAGCTACTGACTGAACTCCTCCAGGGTCATCCAGGAGTTTCCAAAATGAATTTATTGGTGAAATGCTATGACTGGTGGCCAGGATTAAGTGCAGATATAGCTGCATTGGTGGGGCAGTGCCCAGAGTGCCAACAAGGACAAACATTACTGCAAACAGTTCCCCACATTTATAGGAATGACTGGGTAACCTCTGGACTCGGTTAAACATCAATGAGTCAATGAAAAGATCTGCAATGTTCTCAGGATCATGAACGCCAACGCCGACCACTAAGCGCGAGGGGCAGTTTATTTTGGGGACTACGTTTGGTGTAGGAACCCTGGGAATGGCCCTGCATGGGTAAGAGGCATGGTTGCCGTGAGGATGTCCAGTGATGTATAAACACTGCGTAGGTGTGACAGTCATCAACAACTATATGGACCACGTGAAAGCTGCAAACTCTCTAATGGTGCGGGACCAAAATGTGCCCGTCTCCTCGAGTGCATCTCTGACTGTGTTCCATAACAACCACGGCTTTTCCCTCTCTGTCAAGTATTGAGGATTCCTCGGATCTGAGTTGGACACAGTGAATGTTGCCAACTTGGACCTTTTGCCGCATGAAAAGGAGAATAGACTAGATCATAGAATCCCTACAGAGTGGAAACAGGCCCTTTTGGCCCAACAAGTCCACACTGACCCTCTGAAGAGTAACCCTCCCAGACCCATTCCCCTTCTCTATTATTCAAAGTTTACCCTGGCCTAATGCACCTAATTTACACATCCCTGTACACTATGGACAATTTTAGCATAGGCCATCCACCTAACTTGCACATCTTTGGACTGTGTGGGAGGAAACCAGAGCACACTGAGGAAACCCACGCTGACACGGGGAGAATGTGCAAACTCCACACAGACAGTCACCCAAGGTGGGAATCGAACCTGGGTCCCTGGCACTGTGAGGCAATAGTGCTAACCACTGAGCCACCATGTCACCCCACAGAAGAATGAGCTTCTTCTGAGATGCTCTGGGCGCATGAGGCGAGCTACTGTGCGATACACACTGCCCATTATCAGGGGCAGAGTTGGAGGAACCTGACGTGGTGTTAAAATGTCCTGAGGAGAAGCTACAAAAAAGTGCGAGACTAAGGGGGAGGGATGGAGTGATTGTAACACGGTCAGTCAGGTGGATATCATAGAATATGAGTTCCATGATTGGGGCTGTTTCATCTGTTTCAATCAATCTGGCTAGCAGATATAAATAAGTATGGGAGCATCCAAGGAGTAGGAAAATCAACGTTTTGGGCAAAAGCCCTTCATCGGGAAAGGGCAGATGAAGGGCTTTTGCCCAAAACGTCAATTTTCCTGCTCCTCTGATGCTGCCTGACCTGCTATGCTTTTCCAGCACCACTCTGATCTAAACTCTGGTTTCTAGCACATGCAGTCCTCACTTTTGCCTAGATATAAAAAGGTATGTCAGGGGTTCTGAGAGCTGGCTCTAAAGGAGCTGGATCAGTGTAAACCACTCTCCACAGGTAAATAAAGGGTGTCTTGGTGAAGGGGTACCAGCTCTATGGAGTTATTTCAATCTCATTATTTATGTTTGACTGATTTTATTCCTGTCAATTGTTTTAGAATGTTTTACACCATTTGGATGTAAGTTATTGTTGTTTGTTTTGCACGGGATTTTGGAGGACAATGATTCAGGGTGGGAGGAATTCCATACTTCAGGACCTAGATGGTTGAATGCATGCCACAATGGTGGTATGAATGTAATGGAGACTATACAAAATGCCAGAGTTGGAGGAATACAGTTGTTGGAGAAAAATAGTGCTGAAAATATTTTTAGACTTATCTTTCATGTGATGCGAATATCTCTAGAAAGTCCAGCATTTATTGTTCTTACATAATTGACCTTGAACTAAGGAGTCCCCACTCCAGGGGGGCAGTTAAAAAGCAATCACTACTTTTTTAGTGTGGAGTCACATGTAGGCCAATAAAAGCTGCAAACTCTCTAATGGTGTGGGACCAAAATGTGCCCGCCTCCTCGACTGCATCTCTGACTGACTGTTCCAGAACCATGGGTTTTCCCTCTCTGTCAAGTATTGAGAATTCCTCGGGTCTGAGCTGGACACAGTGAATGTTGCCAACTTGGACCTTTGCTGCATGAAAAGGAGAATAGACTAGATCGTAGAATCCCTACAGTGTGGAAACAGGCCCGTTGGCCCAACAAGTCCACACTGACCCTCTGAAGAGTAACCCACCCAGACCTATTCCCCTTCTCTATTATTCAAAGTTTACCCTTGACTAATGCTCCTAACCTACACATCCCTGAACAGTATGGACAATTTAGCATGGCCAATTCTCCTACCCGGCACATCTTTGTACTGGGGGAGGAAACCGGAGCACCGGAGGTAACCCACGCAGGCACAGGGAGAATGTGCAAACTCCAGACAGACAGTCGCCCAAGGTGGGAATCTGAACCTCGGTCCCTGGGGCTGTGAGGCAGCAGTGCTAACCACTGAACCACTGTGTCACCTCGCAGAAGATTAGGCCACGAGATTTCCTTGCCTAATGGATATCCATGAACCAGATAACCTTTAATGACGATAAGGAACAGGAGTAGGCCATTTGGCCCTTCAAGCATGTTCTGCCATTTAATAAGATCATGGCTAATCTGTGATCCAACTCCAATACCTACCTGAAAGTCATATCTCTTGATTCCCTCGCCTTATTAAAAAATTGTCTATCTTACATTTTAAACTTAACAATTGAATTAGCAACAGTCATTTCATTAGTCTCAGTACAATGACTGGGGCAGATGCTATGACATATGCTTTGACAAAGACCACATAAATAAGCATAGATCTGAGCCTAGGCAATCCTAGTCAACTAGACAGTGAAGGAAACATTAAAAGAGGAGAACCGCACAGTTAACTGTGCCAAAGACCATGTAGAGACCTTGAGCAGGAGGAATGGGATTATGGGAGTTTGCAACTCCAGTGGAGTTATTTCAATTGGCAAGCATTTGAGATTAGGATTATTGTACAGCGGGAGATAACCACCCATATTGACTGACTGAGCCAAACATTTTGTCCTCCTATGGTAATAGAGTGTGATATCTTAATGGGATGAACAAAAACAATTAAACAAAGAAAAAAAATGCGGTTGTTGTTTTTGTGCAATGTGCTTTTTAAAATGCCTTAAAAGGTTTTGCAGGTTATCTCTGCTTTCAGGAAAAAATCTTAAACGGAGCAGAACATATTTAACCATCAGTGAATCTTTGCAAGTTCAATTTCAACCTAATTCTAATTCATTCCAACAATGTACATCTTTGGAAGAATCTGTAAACATTAACTAATGGTTCCATTGGTCTTAATAGAAGCAGACATTTTAGACTATCCTCAGCTACTGTATTACCCTCATCTGGTGGTGATTTGACAAGGGTTTGGAAATTGTTTATTAACATCCAAGTCTGAAGCCTCATTTCAGTTTACTACCTAGTGAGCTGTACATCGATGCTAACATAGTGTCTCTCTCCCTCAAACTTAAGAGTCCAGCTTGTCCATGCCAACCAAATATCCTAAATAAATCTCGTCCAACTTTGCCAGCATTTGGCCCATGTTCCTCTAAATCCTTCCAAATCATGTACCCATCCAGATGCCTTTTAAATGTTGTAACTGTACGAGTCTCCAGCACTTCTTTTAGCAGCTCATTCCATACACGCACCATCCTCTCCATGAAAAAGTTGCTCTTTAGGTCACTTTTAAATCTTGATGGTTCAAAAAGCAGCTCCACTATATATTCTTTTAAGGCAATTAGGAATGGGCAATAGATAGTGATTTATTCAGTGACACCCACATTTCACAAATTAATAAAGTTCCAAGTCAGGGTAGGGTGAGACTTTAAGGGGCTGAAGTGGTTGCACGTGATAAGTATTATCACCAAACCCTCTCAAATTATATTCAGAAAATAGTCTAGATCCTAACTTTTTTTCTTATTTTAAAGGTGATAGGTGTTGCATTCCAGATGCAATTTGATTGGTCAAACTACAGTACCACATTTGAAGCAAAACAGACTTTATTCATATGCTATAGTTTAAATACATCAAAAAAAAAGGAATTGGAATAACTTAAACTGATTGGAAAACTTAACAAAATAATTATAGATTATTTAATTACTAAACAACAGTTGTTCCAATATAGCTACATCCCATAAACACACCATTGGCAAAAGGCAAATTCAGGAAAATAGACTGTCTCAGAGGCAATTGTCCATTCCAGGCGGGTAAAAAACATTAAGAGAAAACTGAGGGAGAGAGTAGCAGGGACGGATGTGCTGCAGCTTCCAAACCCAGCTTCAAGACCCCAGCAACTGCTACTGAGAAACTAAAACTAAAAGTCCTGGCTCCATGGGAGCTTGACCCCACCCGTTCAGGTGCTTCTATTGTTCGAACCCGTTTTTTTTTAAGAAAACCAAGACCTTACAGGTTATTTGCATTGAGCTTTGAAGTAGAGCAATCACCACCTCTCATCTCAACATTCCTTCACAAAAAACAGCAGGACAAAATATACTTTATTGCTACATAAAACTAGGACACTACCCTGATAAATCCCTGTAGAGATGCCCGGGAACTGAGATAATTGATCTCCAGCAACAACAGACTTCCCCCTTCATACTCAGTATGATACCAAGAGTGAAGATTTTGCCTCGGTTCCTGCTAAATCCGGTTTTTCTAGGGCTCCTTGAGGCAGTAATTGGTCAAATGCTGCCTTGATATCAAGGGCAATTACTCACAACTCCAGTTAGGCCTTTTACTCCATGTTTGGAACAAGGCTGCAATGAGGTCAGGGACTCTGTGCCTCTGGTGAGACCTAAACTGAGCATCAGTGAGCCACTTATTCTAAGCAAATGCTGCTTGTAGCACTGTCAACAACTCTCTTATCTTTTTGCAGATGAGTGATTGATTGTACATTAATGGGACATCAAATGGCGACATTGGATTTGTCCATCTTTTTGTCCCTATCTCTGAGCCCGGAGGCCTGGGTTCAAATCCCACCTGCTCCAGAAATGTATCAGAACATCTCTCCAACAGGTTGATTAGAAAATCTTTTCTTAACACTTCAACTCCCCTTTCCACTCCCAAGAACATGCAGGCCCTGGGCGTCTTCCACTTCCATGTGGTAATTACCTGATGCCTGGTGGAAGAACACCTCATGTTCTGCCTTCAGACCCTCCAACCATACAGCATCAATGTGGACGTCACTAGTTTCCTTATTTCTCTTCCCACCTGCCCCCACCCCTCATTCCTGATGAAGGGCTCTTGCCCAAAATGTCGATTCTCCTGCTCCTCAGATGCTGCCTGACCTGCTGTGCTCACACTCTCAACTCTGATCTCCAGCATCTGCAGTCCTCACTTTCTTAAAATCTTTCCTTGTGCCAGTCGTACTACGTTTCACAACACTGATGTACTCCACTTGTTCTTCTATTTAGGAGCTCTTGTGGTGCAATGCAGTGTCCCAATCTCTGAGGCAGGAGGCCTGGTTCAATTCCCAACTGCACCAGAGGTGTGTCATAATGTCTTTGAACAGGTTGATTCAAAAATATTTTTTGAAAATGCATCTATGATCCTGGGTTTCTTAGAAGGAGGCCAAAGTGAATTATCCAATTGGTTTTTCTGACTGAAGACTACTGTAAATGCATCTGTCTTTACTTTTTGCACTGACCTTCTGAGTTCATCCATCATTGAGGATTATAACAATTGTGGAGTTACCTCACCTGTGAGTTGGTTCAAACCACTGCAAGTTATGGAAAGAGGATTGAAACCAGGCTGATCTCTGTGTGGACCTCAGCACCAGAAATGAGAATAGCGCACACAGCACTGTCGACCCACGTTTCTTTCCTACTAACACCTGGATATTCCCCATGGCTGGATGTGGCAGGACTTCTGAATTTAAATCTGATCCATTGGCTGTGGGTTCACTTGAAGATAGGACTTTGTCTCCACAAGTACCTAAAAGTGAACACTTTTACCAACATAGATGTAGAGATGCATCTATGACAGTTAAACTGGTGAAGATGAAGTTTAAAAAAGAATTCCTACATGTTAATTTATAACTACTTGCCACAAACCCAGTCTAGCAGCATTGTGTGTTCAGACTTAGCCTGCTTGGTTGGTAATTGTGTTACTGAGCTATGCTTGGCATTGGACATTGAAGACTCCCTTCCAGAGTAGATTTTCTGCCGAGTCACTCGAAATGCTTCTTTCTGTCATGAACTTGGAGGAGCATTGGTTCACCAGCTGAGGAAAGTTATTTGGTACTAATTAACATGAGTTTCCTTGCTCATGTTTGACCTGATACCATGAAAAGTCAATGCTGAGGTTTTCCAGGACAACTTCCTCCTGAATAGACACCACAGTGCCATGATTTCTTGTGTCTGTTTGTGGAACAGGATGTATTCAAGAACAGTGATGATGCTGGATGGGACATTATCTGTAAGGTCCAATTCCATGAGTATGACTATATCAGGCTTTTGCTGACCATAATCAAGAGTTCAACTCTCCCAATTTTGGCACAAGTCCCCAGATATTTGTAAGAAGGGTTAGTTCAGGGTCAACACTTCTGGTAAAGCGCAGCAGGTCAGACAGCTTATGCCCGAAACGTCGATTCTCCTGCTCCTTGGATGCTGCCGGACCTGCTGCGCTTTTCCAGCAACACATTTTTCAGCTCTGATCTCCATCATCTGCAGTCCTCACTTTCTCCTAGTCAACATTTCTGGTGCCAAGGTCCATGCTGGGAAACCCATTTGATTTCAGTCCTCTTTTTAGACTTTACAGTAGTTTATCACAACCTAGTGGCTTGCTCGGCTATTTAAGAATCAACCATATCGCTGAGGGTCTGTAGTCACCTGTTGATCAAATGGGTAAAATGCTTTCAGTAACATGTCATGCTTCAAGTGATTGAGGTAGATGGAGTATGGGATCTTTATAACCTCAGATTACATGCTACAATACATATTTTGAGATGTCTCCTAAACTAACACATTGACTGTGAAATATAACACAAGGAGTAATTAATGTGCAACAAATCTGCAAGAAGTATACTTATTAGAAATGATGGTTCTGACATTGTTAGTTAGCTAATGCTGACAAAAGATGCATTCGTGGAGATTAGGGACGGTTTGACAGGTATGTGCAATAAGGAAGGAAGACATGGCACGAGAACTAAGTGAAGCAATAGAATTAGAAGGATCAAGAAATAAAGCAATAAATCAATATGTAGATAAAGTAACAAAATTGAGCAGTTGTTTGATACAGTGAAAAATGTGATTATTTCTAAAAAGATAGAGACCTTTCCAAAACCTTTGTTCAGCACTCTTTGGGGCAAATACAAACTAACCAGCATCTTTTCACCTGGAGTAGAAACCATTGTTAAAACATGGTTTTCTTGCATTTGTACTGATGAGCATGAACAGCTTCAACAATGTGACACACTGCTCAGCAATGAAACCAAAGGTGGAAGACCACAAACACAAATATAAGGAAAGCAATGGTGCGAAAGGAGAAATGGCATCCAGATGTACTTCTTTTGGTGGACAGGGGATAAAGTCTACAACTGCTTAGCATAGGAGATAGATTCATAGAGTCATAGCGAAGTACAGCACAGAAACAGACCCTTCAGTCCAGCTTGTCCAGGCCGACCAGATATCCCAACCCAATATAGTCCCGCCTGGCAGCACTCAGCCCATATCCCTCCAAACCCTTCCTATTCATATACCCCTCCAAATGTTGCAATCATACTAGCCTCCACCATTTCCTCTGGCAGCCCATTCTATACACATACCACCCTCTGCGTGAAAAGGTTGCCCCTTAGATCCCCTTAGATCTCTTTTATATCTTTCCCCTCTCACCCTAAAACTATGCCCTCTAGTTCTGGACTCTCCGACTCCAGGGAAAATACTTTGTCTATTTATCCATTCCATGCTCCTTATGATTTTATAAACCTCTATAAGGTCACTCTTCAGCTTCCAAACCTCCAGAGAAAACAGACCCAGCATATTCACCCTCTCTCTGTAGCTCAAATCCCCCAACCCTGGCAACATCCTTGTAAATCTTTTTTGAACCCTTTCAAGTTTAACAACATCTTTCAAATAGGAAGACCAGAATTGCACGCAATATTCCAACAGTGGCCTAACCAATGTCCTGTACAGCCTCAACATGACCTCCCAAGTCCGGTACTCAATACTCTGACCAATAAAGGAAAGCATACCAAACACCTTCTTCACTATCCTATCTACCTGTGACTCCACTTTCAAGGAGCTATGAACCTGCACTCCAAGGTCTCTTTGTTCAGCAACACTCCCTAGAACCCTACTATTAAGTATATATGTCCTGGTAAGATTTGCTTTCCCAAAATGCAGCACCTCACATTTATCTAAATTAAACTCCATCTGTCGTTCCTCAGCCCGTTGGCCCATCTGGTCCAGATCCTGTTGTAATCTGAGGTAACCTTCTTCGCTGTCCACTACAGCTCCAATTTAGGTGTAATCTGCAAACTTACTAACTACACCTCTTATGCTCACATCCAAATCATTGATATAAATGATGAAAAGAAGTGGACCCATCACTGATCCTTGTGGCACACTACTGGTCACAGGCCTCCAGTCTGAAAAACAATCCTCCTCCACCACCGTCTGTCTTCTACTTTTGAGCCAGTTCTATATCCAAATGGCTAGTTCTCCCTCTATTCCATGAGATCTAACCTTGCTAACCAGTCTCCCATGAGGAACCTTGTTGAATGCCTGACTGAAGTCCATATAGATCACATCTACCGCTCTGCCCTCATCAATCCTCTTAACTTCTTCAAAAATCTCAATCACGTTTGTGAGACATGATTTCTCATGCACAAATCCATGTTGACTACCCCTAATTAGTCCTTTCCAAATAAGTGTACATCCTGTCCCTCCGGGTTCCCTCCAACAACATGCCCACCACCGACGTCAAGCTCATTGGTCTATAGTTCCCTGGCTTGTCCTTACCACCCTTCTTAAACAGTGGCACCACGTTAGTCTTCCAGCACCTCACCTGTGACTATTGATGATACAAATATCTCAGTAAGAGGCCCAGCAATCACTTCCCTAGCTTCCCACAGAGTTCTAGGGTACACCTGATCAGGTACTGGGATTTATCCACTTTTACATTTTTCAAGACATCCTGCACTTGCTCCTCTGTAATACGGACATTTTTAAAGATGTCACCATCTATTTGCTTACATTCCATATCTTCCATGTCCTTTTCCACAGTAAATACTGATGCAAAATACTTGTTTAGTACCTTCCCCATCTCCTGTAGCTTCACACAAACGGCACCTTGCTGATCTTTGGGGGGGCCCTATTATCTCCCTAGTTACCCTTTTGTCCTTAATGCATTTGTAAAAACCCTTTGGATTCTCCTTAATTCTATTTGCCAAAGCTATCTCATTTCCCCTTGTTGCCCTCCTGATTTCCCTCTTAAGTATACTCCTGCTGCCTTTATACTTTTCTAAGGATTCACTCTATCTATCCTGTCTATACCCTACATATACTTCCTTCTTTTTCTTAAACAAACCCTCAATTTCTTTAGTCATCCAGCATTCCCTATACCTACCAGCCTTTCCTTTCACCCTAACAGGAATATACTTTCTCTGGATTCTTGTTATCTAATTTATGAAGGCTTCCCATTTTCCAGCCATCCCTTTACTTGCAAACATCTACCCCCAATCAGCTTTTGAAAGTTCTTGCCTAATACCATCAAAATTGGCCTTTCTCCAATTTAGAACTTCAACTTTTAGATCTGGT
>NC_057745.1:28947284-28964511 GCF_004010195.1 Chiloscyllium plagiosum | reverse complement strand
TGCCAGTCCTGTCCATCCCTGAGCCATGTTTCTGTAATTGCTATGATCTCCCAGTTCCATATTCCTAACCATGCCCTGAGTTCATCTGCCTTCCCTTTTAGGCCCCTTGCATTGAAATAAATGCAGTTTAGTTTATTAGTACTACCTTGTTCTCTGCTTTGTCCCTGCCTGCCCTGGCTGTTTGACTCGCTTCTGTTCTCAACTGTACCAGTCTCCAATTGATCTCTTTCCTCACTATCTTCCTGAGTCCCACCTACACCCCCCTCCCCCCACCTTACTAGTTTAAATCTTCCCAAGCAGCTCGAGCAAATTTCCCTGCCAGTATATTAGTCCTCTTCCAATTTAGATGTAATCCATCCTTCTTTTACAGGTCACTTTCTACCCCAAAAGAGATTCCAATGATCTAAAAATGTGAATTCTTCTCCCATACACCAGCTCCTCAGCCATGCATTCATCTGCTCTATCCTCTTTTTCTTGCCCTCACTAGCTCGTAGCACTGGGAGTAATCCAGATATTACTATTCTCACGGACCTCCTTTTTTAAATTCCTGCCTAACTCTCTGTAATCTCCCTTCAGAATCTCAACCTTTTCCCTTCCTGTGTCGTTGGTTCCAATGTGTACAATGACCTCCTGCTGGTCCCTCTCCCCCTTGAGAACATTCTGCACCCTCTCTGAGACACCCTTGATCCTGGCACCAGGGAGGCAACACACCATTCTGATTTTTCACTGCTGGCCACAGAAACGTGTGTCTATGGCTCTGAGTAGACAGTCCTCTAACACAATCGATCTCTTGGAACCCAACGTACCCCTCATTACATTACTGCCAGTCTCAATATCAGAAACTTGGCTGTTCGTGCTACGTTCCCCTGAGAATCCATCACCCCCTACATTTTCCAAAGCAACAATGGGGATAGTCACAGAAAACTCCTGCACTAGCTGCCTACCTCTCTTACCTTTCCTGGAGTTAACCCAACTATGTGACTGTATCTGCGACTTTTCCCCCTTCCTATAACTTCCATCCATCACATCCCCTTGCTCTTTCAAATTCCTTTTTGCTTCTAACTGTCTCTCCAACCAGTCCATTCAATCTGATACAATTCACAAGCAACGGCTGCTATTGCAGATATAATCCTCAGTAAACCGTAAACTCTCCCTAAACTCCAACAATCTGTTGGAATTATCAGTAAGAAACGAGTCACGTAGAGTACAGTATACTGGAAGTGTCTATTCAATAGTGAACCTGGTTTGAAGGATATATGTTGAAAATTCATTGTCCCCATTTTCTGCAATATGGCTACGATTGTCATATTGCTGATCTCCTTGAAATGTTGTCACTTCACCTCTCCCCACCCACAAACCTCTCAAAACTGTTTCAGATTTCTGGGTGGAACCAGCTTCTGCAGAAACACAACACACACTGTCAATCAAGATGCACCAGCTCAGTGCTATCCTACCAAGGTAATCTGGAAACTCCTTTTGTTTTACAGCACTAGCTGCTGTTTAACTGTCTTGTGTGAATGTTCATGAGTGGACAGATGAGTGAATGAGTAGACTGGGAAGTGGATAGGCTGATACATGGGTGAAATGCCAGGTAGTTTGGATGGTCAGTAGGGCTGGCAGGTTCAGAACTGGTTGGGTTGATGAGGAAGGTATTTGCATGGGAGGGGTAGTCAGGTTTGTTTGGGTTGGTAGTCTGGTGGTGGGGGAAGTGATTGGATGTTTTGTGGGGTGTTTGTGTTAGGTCAGGGGTTAACTGGAGAGCATCAGATGGGGTATTTGTGTGTTCAGCGCTAATGGTTGGGAAGGAGAAGTGAGTGGGGTGGGGGGAGTCACTTTCAGTGAGCAGGACTGTTACGTAGGCATTATATGAGGAATTTTCTAACTAAATCCTTCTAGATAACCACCCAGGTAAACATAATGGACTTGTGCAGTCTCTTACTCTGGCTCAGAGTCGGTGACTTCTTAGGATCCCAAGAAGAAGAGATCTTGTCTGTTAGAAGGTCAAACTCCCTGGGCAATTCCCACAGAAGTCAACTCTAAGACTTCCTTGGAGTTTCAGTGGTCCCTTGGGTCATCAGGTTTGGTCCCAGATAATCCAGAGACCAGATGACCTGGGCCATTATAAATATTTAGATTATCTGTCCCTCCTGTAATTGGCATTGGACTAGGCACCTTCACTGTAAAAGGTCATACACTGTGTGGTGGGGGAGGGGCACTATAACCTCTTTTACCTGGCAAAAAAAATATATTTTTTATATAGCAGCAAAAACCAGCCCCCTCACTGTTGCATCCTTGGTTCAGGAATCTGTTGAGGTCAGTGCATATCAAAGTAAGATAGCAGCAGATTTTGGAAAGAAACAGCTTTTGTTGAGTGAGAATTCCTTAACACTGCATAATTAGCACCAGAGGAAACAGCTCTGTATCAATCCCAACGTGTAGTTTTTCTCCACAATGAATTTTGGGCAAACATTTCCTCATTCCACAATGCTGTTTCTTTCCTTTCAAAGCCCTTGACCACCTTCAGACCTGTTGTTAGGAACAGTGACAATCTCGTGTATTGCACACAATTTACTAATTTGATAGGATATGTGCTATCAGAATGTTTTGTAGAGATTTTATCACTAGTTATTTGGGTTTGTTGATCAGTGTCTATTATTTTGCAGATGTGCATGTTTTTCAGGGTTTTCAGGACGCACTGGTTACAAAGACCCAACAACGTCTCTTCTTCCTCAGGCAGCTGAGGAAATTTGGCATGATGGCGAATACCCTTGCCAATTTATATAGGTGCACCATCGACAGCATTCTGTCTGAATGTATCACTATCTGGTCTGGCAACTGTACCACTCAAGATTGGAGACGGTTACAGAGAGTGGTGAATGTGGCCTGGACAATCACAAAGGCCAACCTCCCATCTATAGAATCCATCTACCAGGCCCACTGTCAAGGAAAGGCCGCCAGCATTCTCAAAGATCTATCCCACCCTGGCAATGTTTTTCTACAACCTATACCATTGGGGAGAAAGTACAGAAGCCTGAACCAACAGGTTTCAAAACAGTTCTACCCTACCATTGTTAGAACACTGAATGGACTCTCAAATTCTTAGTGTTCGCCTATACCTGTGTTTTTGTTTTTGCTGTTGTTTACGTATTATTTATTTATCTGTGCTACTTGTAATCTGCCAGTATTGCTCACAAGTCAAACCTTTTCTCTGTGCCTCGGTACATGTGACAATAAATTCAATTCAATTCAGGTGATAATGCTTCAAGACATCTTTCACTGTTATGAAATCAGGGGATGCTGGAAATATCCAGTGGGGTGGACAGAAGCAGATGATTTTTAAAAGATTGATCAATTACTGCATAAATCCAGAGAAACACAGCTAATGTTTCAGGTCGGTGATCTTCGATCAAAACTGAGGAAAAACAGAAATGGGATTTTTTTACCAAATGAAAATGGGGAGTGGGGAGAAACAATAATGGGAGGGTCTATGATTGGAGGCAATGATGATCAAACAGGAGAATGGATATAGAGTGATGAAGACAAACAAAGTGAGAGAGAGAAATGAACACCCTGTCAGAAAGAAGGACAGGACTTCTCCAAAATTGGCATTCCCAGAAGACAGGTGGCAGCTAATTAAACATGGATACAACAGTAAAAGACGACAGATGCTTGGATCTGAACTGAAAACTCTCAAATTCACAGTATCTATGGACATTGTTAATCAATATTTGCTTATTATGTGGCTTCATGAAACTGTCAACACTAAACTGTACAAGTCGGGAGCTCCACGTTGGAACAGGAAGTGATTAAATGAAATTATGATTAGAATGAAAAAAACATACATAAACATTGCTGTCTCTCCCAGCCTAATCCAGGCGCCTCTCTGTAAAGAGAGTGGGAGTGGGTTTGAATATAGGCTGTGAAAATCTTATGAAGAAGAGTGAGGTAGCTTCGGATAATGTGGCTGTATGCAAGAAGCAGCAAGTCTGTGTGACGGAGTAAGTTGCGGGATAGAAGGAAGTGTGATAGATTTTAGTAGACCGGTGAGAATGAATCCAAGTGCAAACAAAATAAAATTAGCATGTTGTTTGCCAGTTTTGAGGGTAATAGCAGACACTGAAGGAGTGAGTGTGAACAGAAGGATCTGTAGCAAACTGTTATATAATTGGAGAAGGAGGTTTTGTAATGGCGGAGGAAGCAATGGTACTGCTAGTGGGAGAAGTGTCATTATGCTGGGTCAGCTTTGATGTAAGGTAGTTATGAAGAGGAGTCTTACATTCCCAGGCCTCCTAAGGCATGTCATCCTTTTGTGACACTGCAGCCAGATCCTCAGAGTAATGCCAGATCCTCTGCCTTGTTCAGCCATCTCCCCATTCATGCTGACCTGTTTGTCATGGAACTTCCTTGCTATTTGGGGGAGAATAAGAACCGCTTCCTCATCCTGATGCCCTTGTTCTTCATGTCCTTCCATTACAGAATCAGAAAATTCAGGTCACCTGACATGGATAATGTGCCTGCTGCTTTACAGATACACTTCCCTCTTTGAGAGATGCAAGTTGGTATTAAGAAATGGATTTCCTGTTTTCCTCAAGTGGTGCTCTGACTAAAATCAGAACAATTGGAATTTGCAGCTTGCCTGTCATATTTAATTGAGTCCTGGTCAACAATATTGATCAAGTTTTGTATCTGTCCTGTCTGCACCTTAAAATAAATAGATTGCATTTGAACATAGAAAGGTACAGCACAGAACAAGCCCTTTGGCCCACAATGTTGTGCCAAGGATTATTCTTAATCTAAAATAAAATAACCTAACCTACACACCCCTCAATTCACTGCTGTCCATGTGCATGTCCAGCAGTCACTTAAATGTCCCCAAAGACTCTCCTTCCACCACTACCACTGGCAACGCATTCCATCCATTCACAACTCTCTGCGTAAATAACCTACCTCTGACATCTCCTCTATATCTTCTTCCTAATATCTTAAAACTATGATCCATCATGCCAGTCATCCTGCCCTGGGGAAAAGTCTCTGGCTATTGACTCTATCCATGCCTCTCATTACCTTATATACCTCGATCAGGTCACCTCTCTTCCTCCTTCTCTCCAGCGAGAAACATCCGAGCTTAGTGAACCTCTCTTTGTAAAACAAGCCCTCCAGTCCAGGCAGCATCCTGTTAACCTTCTTTGCACCCTTTCCAAAGCCTCTGTATCTTTTCTATAATAGGGCGATCACAGCTGGACACAATATTCCAAGTGTGCTCTCACCAGGGTCTCATAGAGCTGCAGCAAAACCTCACGGCTCTTAAACTTGATCCCCCTGTTAATGAAAGCCGAAACATATATGCTTTCTTAACAACCCTGTCCACTTGGGTGGCAACTTTGAGAGATCTATGCACTTGAACACCAAGATCCCTCTGTTCCTCCACAAAGCCAAGAACACTGTCTTTAATCCTATATTCAGCATTCAAGTTCGACCTTCCAAAATGTATCACTTCGCATTTATTCAGGTTGAACTCCATCTGCCATTTCTCAGCCCACCTCTGCATCCTGTCTATGTTGTGCTGCAGCCTGCAATAGCCCTCAATACTATCAACAGCACCTCCAACCTTTGTGTTATCGGCAAATTTAGTAACCCACCCCTTAACCTCCCCATCCAAGTCATTTATAAAAACTACAAAGAGCAAAGGCCCAAGAACAGAGCCCTGCAGGACACCACGCGTCATTGACCTCCAGGCAGAATACTATCCATCTACAACCACTCTCTGCCTTCTGTCAGCCAACCAATTCTGAATCTAGACAGCCAAATCTCCCTATTTCCCACACCTCCTGACTCTATGAATGAGCCTAACATGGGGACCCTTATCAAATGCCTTGTTGACATCCATATATACCACATCCATTCTCGACCTCATTGACCTGTCACATCACCTCCTCAAAGAACTCAATAAGATTTATAAGGCATGACCTGCCCTTCACAAAGCCATGCTGACTGCCTTTAATCACGCTAGCTTTTCCAAATAGTCATAAGTCCTATCCCTCAGAAATCTTTACAAAACCTTGCTGACTACAGATGTAAGACTGACTGGTCTGTAATTGCCAGGGATTTCCCTATGCCCCTTCTTGAAAAGAGAAACAACATTCATCTCCCACCAATCCTCCGGTACGACTCCCGTGTAGAGTGAGTAAGCAAAGCGGCTTAGCAACCTCCTTTCTCGCTTCCCGGAGCACCCTAGGATAAATCTGGTTTGGCCCTGGGGACTTATCAATCTTAATGTTTGCCAGAATTTTCAACATAATAACTTCATTAATCTTGATCTGTTCAAGCTTGTTTCCCAGCTCTTCAAAGTTCTCATTCACAGCAAGGTCCCTTTCCTTAGTGAAAACCAAAGCAAAAAACTCATTTAGGGCTTCTCCTATCTGCTCAGACTCCACGCACAAATTCCCTATGCTATCCCTGATCAGCCCTACCTTCTCCCTGATCATTCTCTTATTCCTCACGTATGAGTAAAATGCCTTTGGATTCTCCCTAATCCTTCCTGCCAAACCTTTTTCATACCCCCTCCTGGCTCTTCTCAGTCCATTTCTGAGCTCCTTTCTAGGAAACCAGTAATCCTCTAAAGCTGTGCTAGATCCTTGCTTCCTCCGCCTTACGTAAGCTGCCTTCTTTCTTTTGACGAGAAGCTCCTCTGTTCTTGTCATCCAATGCTCCTTAATCTTACCCATTCTTGCCTGTCTCAGAGGAACAAATTTCTGCATCACTTGCAACAACTCCTCCTTAAACAGTCTCCACATATCTGTTGTGCCCTTTGTGTGGAACAATTGCTCCTAATCTGTACTTTCCAACTCCTGTCTGATAGTGTCATAATTTCCTTTTCCCCAATTAAATATCTTCCCTTGGTAACTGCTTCTTTCCCTCTCCAAGGCTATGGTAAATGTGAGGCAGTTGTGGTTACTGTCACCAAAGTGTTCTCCCAACATGAGGTCTGACACGTGTCCTGGCTCATTGCTGAACACCAAATCCAAAATGGCCTCTTCCCTTGGCAGCCTGTCTACTTACTGAGTAAGGAAACCCTCCTGAACACACCTGACAAAAATGGCTCCATCCAAACCATCTATACTAAGGGGGTTCCAGTCAATATTGGGAAAGTTGAAGTCACCCAAAACAACAACCCTGCTCCATTTGCCTTTTCCCAAAATCAGCCGGCCTATGAGTTCTTCAATCTCCCCACAGCTATTAGGGATTCTGTAAAAAAAAAAAAACCCAATGAGGTGGCTGCTCCCTTGCTGATCCTAACTTCCACCCATACTGACTCAGTAGACAAACCTTCCTCAACAACCTTCGTTTCTGTAACTGTGATGCATTCTCTGACGAGCAATGCTACACCCCTTCCTCTTTTTCCAGCCTCCCTGGTCTTTTTAAACATTATAAACCCTAGAACATCTTGCAACCATTCCTGCACCTGTGAAAGCCATGTCTCCGTTATGGCCACAACATCACAGTCCCAAGGACTGATCCATGCTCTAAGTTAATCACTCTTATTTCTGACACTCCTTGCGGTAAAGCAGACACACTTTAACCGATCCCTTTGTTCCATCACATAAATAACCTTCCTGATAGATTCACTATATCCTGTCACTTTTCCAAATCTAACTACCCCCCTCTCAGATTTGTAGCTCTGATCCCCACCCCTCTGTCAAACTAGTTTAAACCCTTCCGAACCACACGAGCAAATCTCCCACCCAGGACAGTGCAACCCATCCTTCATGTACAGGTCCCACTTTCCCCAGAAAGCTTCCCAATGGTCTAGGTATCTGATGCCCTCCCTCCTGCACCAGCTGCGCAGCCACGTGTTAAGCTGCACTCGCTGCCTGTTCCTTATTTCACTATCTCGTGGCACCGGTAGCAAACCTGAGAACATTACTCTACTTGTCCTGCTCTTCAGCTTCCAATCTAGCTCTCTGTAGTCACTTTTAAGATCTTCCATCCCTTTCCTGGCTATATCATTGGTACAAATATGCACCATGATTTCTGGCTGCTCACCCTCCTCCTTCAGATTCCTGTAAACCCGATCGGCGACATCCCGGACCCTGGCACCCGGGAGGCAACATACCTTCCAGGAGTCCTGTTCCTGACCACAAAATCTCCTGTCAATCCGTCTAACTATTGAGTCCCCTACCACTAGCGGTTTTCTATTCTCCCCCCTTCCCTTCTGAGCCTCAGTGCCAGAAACCTGATAAGTATGGCTTGCCCATGGTAGGCCGTCCCCACCAGCAGTTTCCAAAACAGTATACTTATTGCTGAGGGGAATGGCCACAGGGGATCCCTGCATTGTTTTCTGCTTGGGAATATAATGCAGATATGACTTGTTTGTTCAGGTGTAATGATCTGGCTAACACTCTACACTCAACCAACATCAATTTCTCTGCTCACTCATTGATTTTTCTGGCTGTGAAGCACTTGAGGGACATTATGAGAACACAATGAACTCTATCCAGAATGATGATTCTCCTTTTTCTTTAACCAAGCACTTTCTCTGCCATTATAGAATCAAAGAACCCGACAGTGTGGAAGCAGGCCATTTGGCCCATCAAGTCCACATTGACCCTCGGAACAGCATCCCACTCAGACCCAGCTCCCCTCCCCCATCCCTGTAACCCCGTATTTCCCATGGTTATTGCATTTAACCCACCCATTCCAGGATACTATGGGCAATTTAACATGACCAATCCACCTAACCTGCACAACTTTGGCCAATTAGTCTTAAAGGCTTTCTGCACATGTTTGAGCATATTCTGAACTTAAACAGCAATCTTTTTATTCACTCCTAAACATTTATTGGCAAGGACTTACAAACTTTTCATGTGAGTACTCACAGAAGAATCAGAATATGGAAAGTTTCTTGTATTTTGCATTTTCAGATATTCTACAAACATTTCAAACAAAAATCAATATAGGTGCATTTCTGTAGAAGTGCTGCTTAAAGGATCAGTAGATAATTTGTTCAGAGGTTTGACTCCCAGATCCAAGATGGCAGCAGTCTGAGTGGTCTGCTGTGCTGGGCTCTGTGCCATACCCCCTGGCAAGGTGGCCCTTAACCCCCCCCCCCTCCCCCCCTTACCAACCACCCCCAAGAGAAAAACGTACTAATTTAAACTTGCTGACCATTTGGAGCTGCTGAAATTGTGTGTGTTAGCTTTTAGGCCAGGAAGAAATTGAATAAAGGAAAGGGGCCTAAAGTAACACAGCAGACAGGGAATTCCCCTACTCTACCGGGGGTGCATGCAGTCAGCGCTCAAACTTCCCAGGGTGGCCCCTTTGGATCCAATAGGACAGCAGCATTTACTCTCGGAGTTTGCCAAACTCCAAGACTGGATTCAAGCAACAGTACAGCCACAATCTGCCATGCTGAATAAACATGAGCAGGAAATCCAGCTGCTGGATCGAAGATTGGAGGTAGTGAAGGAGAGGACCGTGGCTTCGGACACCGTGGCGGAGGTCTCAGGAGGAAGGATCTGAACACGGGAAGACCAGGTTCGGGTCCTTCAGGAACAAGTCAACGACCTGGAAAATAAAAATAGAAGGAAAAACTTATGGCTCGTGGGTCTTCCAGAACGCAAGGAAGGCAAGGACCTCGTCAGCTTCTTGCGGGGTGGCTCCCGAAGTTCCTGGGGCTGGAGTTGGAGTCGGGCCTGATAAGTGTGGAGTGGGCCCACCAGATTGCAATGCACAGGTCCGGGCCAGACCCACGCCCCCGCGTGGTCCTAGTGCAGCTCCTGCATTAGAAAGAAAAACAATTAATAGTTGAGTCCCAGATTTCACCTTGTGTATTTCTGATGAAGTCTCTTGATATGTTCATTGTCTTCCTATATGAACCGTTTCCATTTTTGGTCAGTGTCAATACAGTGGTTCCCAAAGAAGGAGGGGACATTTTCAACAGATATGTTTAACTAAGTCCCAAAGCAGTTTCATTGTCTTTCTGGCAATCATCTCCAGGTCTCAAGTTTGTGTGGAGCTCTGGGGGAGTCAGATATCAGGCATACCTGATGTCCAGCTAGTGGAACTAACACTCTCTGCACCTTCTCTGTCGCTGTAATTTTATATTCTGCATTCTGTTCTATTACCCTGATGTAATTACATATAGTATGATTTGCCAGGATAGCAAGCAAAACAATACTTTTCACTGTATCACATTATATGTGACAATAATCCAATCAAATCAAATTTAACTGGTTTTGAGTGATGACTGGGAAAGTTGACTTGTGAGAGAACACTTTGGTAGGATAATCATTCTTGACACCTGATGTGGCGAATCTTAAAAAGGCAGCATTGGTTGTAGCTTCTCCTACAGGGTCGCCTGATACAGATCCAAGTCTTCAAAGTATAGAAGGGTGCAGGGTTCATGGCAGCACAATAAATACCCAGCCTTGTCTCATGTTTGAGATCCCAGTCTTCAAACATGTTCTTCCTTAGTCTAAGCTGGTATATTGGAAGCAAAGAGGAACTCCATCTATCTACAGCAGATCCCAAGATATGGAAAATGGTCCACATGGTATGTGATCCATTCCACATGAAATCGTTGATCCCTGAATCAGCTGGGGATGGAGATTCCATTCAATAAAGGAACCTTCAGAATTTAGTTTTTATACATTTATGGGATCAGGGCACTACCAACTGGGTTGGCATTTATTGCCCGTTCCTAGTTGTCCTTGAGAAAGTAGTGGCGAGCTGCCTTATTGAACCTTCAATGTATTGTAAGTAGCCACACAAAGCCATTAGGGAGGAAATTCCAGGATTTTGAACCAGTGACACTGAAGGAACAGCTAAGCAATTAATTTCCTGGTGTTGCAAAGGTTCAGCTGCTTGAGTGCTTGTTCTTGCTACACATTTAAAGATGCATGACTCTAGAGTATTAGCCAAGTTCTTTTCAAAATAAACCCACCTGGATTTTTTTTTGCACATCAAATTCCGTTTAATTACTGAGCTATAGTTAAGTAAACTTCATCGTATTTGCTTACATTTTGGTCTGTCAATCAACTGCGTGGATGTGAGCTAACCAAACTGAGAAATACAAAGAAAGAAAAATATGTGTCTCATCAAATTTAAATGGACAGGCCGCAAATGTCGACGGCTTGGACTATTTAGCTAAAGGGATCACATCTGGAGTAAGATTCAAAAATACAGCTGCACTTGCTTAACCATAATTAAATATTCTCATCATTTTCAAATGTACTTATTCTCTTAAAAATTTTCTCCTTCACTCTTAATCTCTCACAACTCATGATTCCCGTTGCGATATCCAATAGTTATTTGATGACCACTGTGCTCAAGAGTGGCTAATGAATGGCAGAAATCTACATTACTACCACACTTGAGCCTAATCCCACCCAGGACTGGCCGCAGAGGTCAGAGATAAAGATTGAGAGAGTGTAAAGTACATTCAAGATTGGCGAAAAGAACATGTAACAGGTCCACCTGTTCCTTGCAAATTACGATTTGAAGGAGTCGGTGTTGGACATGGATGGACAAAGTTAAAAATCACACAACACCAGATTATAGTCCAATAGGTTTATTTGGAAGCACTACTCCTTCGTCAGACTTGAGCCTCACACCTTTAATTAGATTAGATTACTTACAGTGTGGAAACAGGCCCTTTGGCCCAACAAGTCCACACCGACCCTCCGAAGAGCAACCCACCCAGACCCATTCCTCTACATTTACCCCTTCACCTAACACTACGGGCAATTTAGCATGGCCAATTCACCTGACCTGCACATCTTTGGACTGTGGGAATAAACCAGAGCACCTGGAGGAAACCCACGCAGACACAGGGAGAATGAGCAAACTCCACACAGACAGTTGCCTGAGGCAGGAATTGAACCGAGGTCTCTGGCACTGTGAGGCAGCAGTGCTAACCACTGTGCCACCGTGCATTGTCTAAGCTGAGATCGCACATTTGTTAGAAAACCTGAAGTTGGCTTCAGAATGTCACTTAAAAGAAATTCTGGGATTTACATAAAGAACTGAAACAAGCAAACCCATTCTAAAAGATGAAAGACTGAATCTAGGTTTATCATTTCAGCTGCATGACACTGTAGTCTCTTGCTATAAATTCTGTGTCTGATGATCTTATGCTCCACAACCACTTGATGAAGAAGCAGCACTCTGAAAGCTAGTGCTTCCAAATAAACCTTTTGGACTATAACCTGGCGTTGTGTGATTTTTAACCTTGCAAGTTCAGTGTATACTTTAGGTGGGGCTGCAGAACATTCAGCATCATTGGTGCCTCCTCAGGTATTGAAGTAGTTTATGTCCATATGTAGTCTGGACAAGTATGTGGTTGATATCTGATAAATGGGAGGTAATATTTATATCACATAAGTGCAATGCAAATCCATCTCCAACAAAAGAGAATTTAATAATAGTCCCTCTACAGTCAATGAATGACATTACCATCGCTGAATACCCCATTGTCAACATCCTGTGGACAAGGAGAAAGTGAGGACTGTAGATGCTGGAGATTAGAGTCAAGAGAGTGGTGCTAGAAAAGCACAGCAGGTCAGGCAGCATCCGAGGAGCAGGAGATGCTGCCTGACATGCTGTGCTTATCCAGTGCCACATTTTTTTGATCCAGTGGACTACCATTGACCAGAAACTGAAGGGCACCAGCTACATAAATACTGTGGTTACAAGAGCAGGTCAGAGGCTAGAAAATCCCCCATGAGTAACTCAACTCCTGTCTCCACAAATCCTGTCCATCATCTACAGCACGTGAGTCTGGAGGGCAATGGAATATTCTCCAGTTCCCTGAATGAGTGCAGCTCCAACAACAGTAAAGAAGCTTAGCACAGTCCAGGTTATTTACCAAATGATTTCCAAGAGCAAAATAACAGCTAATAGTGGATAGACCTTTCTGAGGCGAGTACAGGTTGATTAGCATGATTGGCTCGCCACCCAAATTACAGTGGAAAACCATTTAAGATAATTAGTCAGTCTTGAAGTCTGATGCAATGTCATGTGGTGTAGGCTACATGTATTAATGCACAGGAACCATATTCTATGAAGGCAAAAGGAATTTGTATGCATATGCCTTTCTCAATTAAACAAAAGGAGGTCATGGAGCCTGCCAACCACTGCTGAATTTCTATGATAGCACCCTGACCAACCAGTCTACCTGCATGGTCTGAGAATTAAAATCGATAATGGTGGCCCAAATAATCAGCATCATCTTCTCATACTGTGTTTAGTAGAATTAGCATCCCTTTATTCAAATCTCTTACTTGTGTTCTAGTTCTGATGAGCACAAGAAGAAAAAATTAACGTGTTCAATACGCCTGACATAAATAGATGCTTGATGGAAAAGAATTCCACATTTTCCCTTCCTTCCACCTATGAAAGGAAATCCAGAAGATGATTAACTCGTGTTCTGGGAAAGTTTCTTGTTGAACACCACTTGGAGAAAGCACTGAAGGTTATTGAGCATAGAATATACTCAGAGTGTGGCCTTCAATACCTATCACCAAGAGTGACTTGGCAGCACCACTACTGATCAAGCTGGTTGGCTGCTAGATTGGGTCTGTGGTAAGTATTGAGGGAACCAACAAAAGGAACAAAACATATCTGACCTCATCCTCATCAATCTACATGTCGCTGATGCATCTGTCCATGACAGTAATGGTAACAGCATTGACTGCACAGTCCTTACAGAGATAATATCTTGACTTCACATTGAAGATATCCTCCACTGTGTTATGTGCTACTTTCACGATGCTAAACTAAATACACTTTGAATAGATCTAGCAACTCAAGACATGGCATCCATGTAGGGCTGTGGCCATCAGCATCAGCAGAACTGTATTCAAACACAATCTGCACCCTCATGGCCTGGCATATACCCCATTCTAGCATTACTATTGAGTCAAGGGACCAACACTAGTTCATTGAATGGTGCAGGAAGACATGTCAGGAGCAGCACCAGGCACACTGACAAATGAAGGATCAACCTGGTGAAGCTACAAAATATGACCATTTGTGTGTTAAGACAATTAAGAAGCAAGAGATAGACAGCATTAAGCAATTTCATATCTAACAGATCAGATCTAAGCTCTGCAGTCCTTTCACATCCAGTCACGAACGGTGGTGGCCAATTAAAGAACTCACTGGAGGAGGTGAATCCATGCATACTCTCATCTTCAATGATGGGGCAGCCCAGCACATCAGCACAAATGATAATGCTGAAGCATTTACAACAATCTTCAGCCTGAAGTGCTGAATGCAAGATTAATCTCAGCCTCCTCTAGAGGACTCCAAAGATGCCAACCTTCAGCCAATCAAGTCATGCCAAGTGATAGCAAGAAATGCTTTGAGATACTACGAAGGCTATAGGTCCAAGCATACTTCTGGTCCAGAACTTGCCATTCCCTAGCCAAGCTGTTCCAGTACAGTTACATCATCGACAGCTACCCAACAATCTGGAAAACTGTCGTGCACACAACTGGCCAGACAAATCCAATCTAGCCAATTAGTATCTATCATTCTATTCTTAATCATCAGTAAAGTGATGGAAGGGATCATCAACAGGTCTATCAAGCAGCTCTTTTATAGCAATAACCAGCTTATTGATGGCAAGTTTGGGCTCCATACCTGACCTTATTACAGCCTTGATTCAAACAGGAACAAAACAGCTGAATTCCAGGGGTGAGGTGAGAGTGATAGTCCTTGATATCAAGACTGCATTTGATTGAGTGCAGCATCAAGGAGCCCGAACAAAACTAAAGTCAATGGGAATCGGGGGCAAACTGTCCACTGGCTGGATTCATACCTGGCACATAGGAAGACAGTTGTTGTTGTTGGAGGTGTTGTGGCTTTAAGAGGTGTATTTTGTCCTGGTTTCTTTTAAGAGAGAGATTGAACAAGAGGTAGAAAGCTGTCTCTGGTAAAATAAACAGCTTGTGAGGCCTTGGGATGTTTTAAAGTTGGAATAATAGAAGCAGCCTGGATGGGTGTGGCCAGGTCTCACAGACCGGGGTTTCTTTTTTTTTTAGCGTTTAAGTTCAGCAGAAGTCTCTGGAGTCTTGAAGAAGTAGAAGCTCTTTTTCCCCTCTCTCCATTGCAGCTAGAAACTTCTCTTCCTACTGTAGGCGTTGAATGTGAGAAAACCTGTTTTGTGAAATTGCCCTTTTGTCCATGTGTTTATGAGTTGTTACTATATTAGAACAGTTAATTAGTCATAGTTACTGTATTCATTATTCAGTTACATTTTCCAATACAGTTAAGTTATTCTAAGTTCTTATTTCTTTTGTTTTACATTTACTATAGTGTTGAAAAAATGATGTTTTTCTTAACATTGAGTGGTTTTTTCCAATTGAATTGCATCTGGAACACAGCACATTACATTTGCCTTTAGAATAAGAAAAGGAAAATATATGGAGAAAAAGTTAGGATCTAGGCTACCTTCATAAAATCTTTTGAGGGGGGTCTGGTCTGGTCCATAACAGAGGTCAGTCATCTCACTCTAGGACATCTCTGCAGGAGTTTTTCAGGGAAATTTCCTACACCCAACCAATGTCAGATGATGCATCAATGCCCTCTCTACATTATAAGATGAGAAATGACTGTATTCGATAGTGGTTACACAAAGTTCTACACCAATCATAGTTTCTTAGATACTGAAACAGTCCATGTTCAAATGCAGGCTTGGGTTGATAGAGGTAGATATTTTCATGGTCACAAGTGCCAGGCAATAGCCATTTCTAACAAGAGAGAATCTAACCATTGTTCCTTGACATTCAATGACTACTAGCATCAACTGAATCCCACTATTAAAAACCAATCCAAGCCACACTCTCCATCCTTGAAACTATATTGCTATTCATTCAGTGTCATTTGGTCAAAATCTTGGAACACCCTCCCTAACAGCTTTGTGGGTCTACCTAGAGAACGTGGACTGCAGTGCTTCAAGCAGGTAGCTCATCACCACCTCACCTGGGGATGAGCAATAAGTGCTGGTCCAGTCAGCAACGTGCACATCCTCTATAATAAAACAAAAAGGCCTGTATGAATGACAAAAGCCAGACAATACATAAATCAAGGGTGACCACTCCATCAGCAACGAGGTAAGATAAAGAGGTAGTCCCCCATGAACTAACACAAGAGATTAAACCCGTGATGTCAGTCCCATTCTTTATAATTAGATATAAACCCAACTCAGTTCAGCAACACCTTCACCTTCCGATACAGCATCACTGTCAGATTTATCTCGGATGCCTGATAATATTGGTTTCACAGCAAAGCTAGGTTCACATCTTATAAAAGGTTCATGAATAAAGATGGGGTGAAGCCATTCAGCCCATCAAGCTCAATGATGTGAAATTGGAGGTGCCAGAGTTTTACTTACATATATTCAAGCCAACAGGCAGAGAAATTCACTAGTGGGATTGTCAATAACCTGAAAATACCTGACCAGTCGGTCATTAATCAATAAAATGTGAATGCTGGCATATGTGAAAACTTCAAATGCTATAATTTTTGACAGGTAAGCTCTGAAACTGAAAGTGTGTTTAGACTGCAATGTTAAGCAATTACACTTTGTACCAACCTTGCAATTAAAGTGTAAATGAAGCCGGAAATCTGTGTCAGAGCCTGAGGTAATACAGCGAGAGCAGAACGAGACTTGGTCTCTGAGAGATTCAGTGCAATGATGGTAATGCTAGTTTTTTTTTAATTCTTAGCCAGAGTTTAGGATATTTGAGTGAGGTATTTCATACAGTTATACTGTAGGTACAGGAGCTGACTGGCGACCTCTGGGGGAAGGGGAATGGCTCTGAGACACTCCAGCCGGCAGCGGCCGGGTTCCGCTCAGGGAGCTAGCCCCTTGGGTAGGGGGAGACGGGTGCGCCTGAACTTGCATAACGAGAAGGAGGAGCTGCAGGAGCTCAATGACCGGCTTGCCACTTACATCGGGCAGAACCACTACCGGGAGGATGAGGAGGCGGCGCAGCTGGCCAGGCTCAGAGAGCAGCAGGAGGCAGACAGCTCCTGTCACCGCAGCATCTGCGCCCGCTTGGAGTCTGAGCTGAGCGAAGCCCGGAGCCGGCTGGCCCGCTCGGCCAAAGACAAGGCTCGGCTGGAGATAGAGGTCACCCGGCTCTCCGAGGAGCACCGCGACCTGCGGGAGAGGTGAGACCCGCACCGCACCGCACCGCACCGCAGGGAACCCCCTCTCCCC
>NC_057745.1:28945337-28947157 GCF_004010195.1 Chiloscyllium plagiosum | reverse complement strand
CTCTCTCTCACACACACTCTCTCTCTCTCTCACACACACACTCTCTCTCACACACACACTCTCTCTCTCCCTCCTTTCTCACCACTCCTGATCATTTCTGTTGCATGCTGCATCTATCTGTTAATTTTCCCTAATGTTCCTCTTTTTTTAGTAAATATTTATTGAAAAATATTATATTATAATACAGTAATGTCAATAAACCGCCGGCTGTTGTTCAAGATACAGTTGTCTCATATTTGCTTAACTAAAACCAAATCAGCACAAACTCAAATTAAATAAACTAACATTAAATTTAATGTGGTGGGCGGCACGGTGGCACAGTGGTTAGCACTGCTGCCTCACAGCGCCAGAGACCTGGGTTCAATTCCCGCCTCAGGCGACTGACTGTGTGGAGTTTGCACGTTCTCCCCGTGTCTGCGTGGGTTTCCTCCGGGTGCTCCGGTTTCCTCCCACAGTCTAAAGATGTGCACGTGAATTTGCCATGCTAAAATTGCCCCTAGTGTTAGGTAAAGGGGTAAATGTACGGGAATGGGTGGGTTATGCTTCGGCGGGTTGGTGTGGACTTGTTGGGCCGAAGGGCCTGTTTCCACACTGTATGTCATCTAATCTTAATTACAATCCACTAAAATTAAATTGCTCTACATTGTACTACATTACATGACTCCATTTGCCGCACCCTCCAACAAGGCTCCTGTCCACAGGAGCAACAGTGATTATACCCGTATTTACGAGACCACCCCCACCTTCCCCCACCCACCAACTCCCCGGGGTCCCCGGACCACCACATACAGCCCTCGTGCCGATATAAAGGCCCTAATCAGTACTGCCGACAGATCCATGTTGATGTAAATTAGAAAGGGCCGCCATGTCTTATAAAATTGCTCCATTCCGTGGTGCCCCATACTGTCAGGTAATCTTGTGGGACGTGCTCCATCACAAGTCTGTGCCACCCTGCAAGACCTGGAGGCTTTGCTGATATTCATTTCATTAGGATGTCCTTCCTCTCACAATGTGTACGAATGTTGAATAACCTCCTCCCATGCTCACCCAAAGAGGGAAGTTTCGGTCATCCCAAAAGGAGGGACACCAGATCCTCCCAAACTTCCATTCCCAGGATTGTCTCCAGCTCATTCACTATGGCCCCCCAGGATCCGCGGATCTTGTAACAGGACAAAAAACAATGTGTAAGGATGTCAATACTGTTTTTACATTTGGATCATTTCAGGGAAGACACTTTCTTCAACTTTGCTAATCTCTCTGGCTCCATTTGGGCCCTGGGGAGGATCTTCAATTGCATCGCTTGTGCCTTATCGCAGATTGAAATTTTCTTTACATCCCCTCATACGTCCTCCCACATTTCCGATGAGATTTCTTCCCTTACTCCTGATTCTAAATTTCCTTGACTCTCTCCATGTCCCCCAAGGCATTCCCTCTCTGCAGATGATATGTGGTACTAACTGAAAGACTGCCCCCACATCAGAGCACTCTTCATTCTCTCCGACTTGTCAGGCTGGGTCAAGAACATAGTCTTCTGTATGTAATCCCTAACCTGGAAATATCAGAAAAGGTCCCTCTTGGGGATTCCGTATTTCTGGCCTAATTGGCTAAAAGACATCAAGACCTCTCCCTCAAATAAATCTCCCAGACAGGGGATTCCTTTCCGCTTCTATGCTCTGACACCAGAGATCTTTGATCCCAGTCTAAATCCTGGAGCTCCCACTAACGGGGTGAATGGCAAATTGCCCCCACCCTGCCGCATTATCCTCCATGCTTTACCATATTTATGCTAATCAGACTTTCACAATGCGCACCTACCGATC